>NW_018397254.1:7209709-7216115 GCF_002168275.2 Theobroma umbraticum | reverse complement strand
CAGAATATAATGAAACGAAATGAAAAAATTTTATTCAAAAGTATGAATCTATTTCTTTCTCTCTCCCTCTTGTAGTTCTGGAAAACTCGTGGAAGAAGAGAAAAAGAAGATGGAAAAAAAATGAAAATGAATAAAAAACGAGTGGACAGCTAACTGAGCTGCTGTTGTGACTTAAGAAACTATATATCAAGATTATATAAATTTTTATATATTTTTTATATTCGATAAATAATGTATAAATGAAAATGAACCTTATTTATTTTAATACGGGGGAAAAAGAAAGGGAAACAACAACGCCAACGGAAGCCGCCAAACCGTGTAAGAAGTTAAAATTAAAAATTAAAAGAAGATAAAAACACTGGACGGAAGGGAAACGGTAAACCTTTTTAGGTCTGTCACCAAACTCTGGGTCGAGGTGGGTACTCTTCCTCTACGGCACAGTTTACTTAATAAAGTACGGCCCTAAATGCTGGCAGTTGCACACGTATGGTGTCGAGGGGTATATTAGGGAGTTCGTCATTATTCCAATCATTGACCTGATTATTATGACGAATGGTTTGGTAAACGGAGGGAAGGACGTCAGACACGTGGCAGTTTGGAGGGAACGAGCGAACGGCGAAAACGATTAAAAAAGAACCGCTGATGGTTCACTGTCGGGAACTTTATACACGTGTGGCACTTTTCCTTGATTTACTATGAGTAATTAGTAATAACTGCTACGAATGCTACTAATTAGGGATATTACAGACCTTTCGGGCCCTGATAAGCCATGCAAAGATTCATTGGCATTCCATACTTCAAAAAAATCTCAACGTGGTTTTTTGGTTGTAATAATAATTGTTAAAGCAACTGTTTTGTAGTAATTTTTTATTTTCTCTTTTTGTTTATTTTGTCAAAAATAATAAAAACTAAAAGGCAAGAGATAAATAAATAACAAAAATATTCAACTAAACGGAATCTTAGTATTTACTATCTCTCTATTTTAGATAATTAAGCTTGAATTTTTTATGATACTGTGCATCACAAAATTATTTTACTTTATAATTGGGAAATGGGAAAAGAAAAGGAAAAAGAGCCTTGCGCTACCATAACATTGGAAATGAAAATTTACCCAAAATAGAAAAGGCAGCCCTACCTATATACATATCGAGAAAAATCTCGATTTTGAGTTTGTGACAAATTATATATGATTTATAAAATAAAAGAAAATTATTTTTCATTATATAATTCAATATCATATCTAATGAAAATTCTATGTTACATTGATTAGATGTCTAGCCAAATAATTAAAGATGCAAAAATTATATTTGCATCAAAGACCATGAACATTTCACCTTCAATGTTGTACTTTATTATGATTGGTGGGATAACTATAAAACGAGCTAGAGGAATAGGGAAGAAATTGTGTTTATAATAATTAATCAAAAGGTAATAGTATATATTTAGTAGTGATAAGAAAAGGGGATATCCCGTTTATGTGACGGGAATGATCAAGAGGGGCCGACCTATTAGCTTTGGAATCATAGGGAGAAGCATAAAGATAAAGGATGGTTGCAATTACAGACACAACATTGGATTAAAATTCCGAAACTAATAATTCCAGCCATGGGATGGCTGCTTAATTGGCCAATCCCTGTTAATTCATGCATGGCGGTGGTATGTAACAAACAATGCTTATTCAAACACTCATCTCTATTAATTAATATATTTAATTTGTTCCTAAAACAAAAAATTAACTTACTACCAGCCCCTTTTGTCCGCTTCTCCCTTGCTTTAAGTCTCAACGTATGACTATATTATTTTTATATAATGATGATAGCACAAAGTACCACATGTCATTTAGTAGTATGGAAGAGTATCATAAGTAATTTTTTTTTTAACTTCTTTTTTGTTTCAGTTTGAGAGCAACAGAATAAAGGTTGACCTCATGGAAGTCTCCGTTATTGAATTAAGGGCATATATATTGCCCAAAAGGCAAAATAATAGCATTGAACCGTAAATTGTAAAGGAAAATACAGAAAAGAGAAAAGAAGAAAGATTCCAAGTAGCTTTCATATGAGGGGGTTGCCTTGTCATTTACTATCGGAAAGGCAAATTTTCACCCAAACATTTGTCTTCCTCCAGCAGAGAAAAAATCTACTAAATCAGGGTGACGGTCGTTGTTGTGACACAAGTACGTGCCAAGTGCCAAGTGCCAAATACCCCAAATCATTGAAAGTACTCAGTAAAGTACATTACTAACTCCTCCTCCTAGTCTATAAATACGTATAAAGGTAAAATACAAACCACGTTAACACTTAAAAAGCCTCTCACGGTAAAAAAACAAAAAACAAAAACAAAAAGATTGCTGTAAATTTATTTTGTGTCACGAGGTGTGACGATCATATTATGCATATATTTCAAGTACGGGATAGATGTGGGATGGATTAATAGCCGTTCGATGTTTCAGTGTCAAATCTGGGCCTTTGATAATACGGTGACCACAACTTTCTAATCGTGTTATCGGTGGCTGAGATTTAACATTGAGAGATCTAATGGCTATTAGTTCATAGCGTATCTGTCTTACACCTAAAAGGGTCGCACTAGAGTTTCCCCACATGATGGGCGCAATTTAACGGCCGTACCGAATATCTAGGGTCCCTCTGCCCCTGCAACAGTTCTTTTACGCTTTTGATTTTTCTTTTGCCGCTTCTCTTTTCTTTCTTTCTTTCCTATGCGGTCAGGTCTGACTTTGTTGCAAGCCACCGACACTCCCCACGCGTGTGAACGGACAAGAGTGAGAGATGTACCCGTGGCGTTGTCCAGGCCGTTCAGAAAGTCCTTTCCACGTGGTAAAACTTGTGCGTATGGGAAAAATATTCTGGTGCATGCGTAGGTTGGATCGGGACTGTGCAACCCACTGGCTAAGACCAGACCTGTTGAAGAGGGCGGTTGATGTTGTTGTCGTTGTTTTGTATTCTATTGGTTTGTCCAAACTTGAAAGGATATTTAAAATAATGGCAGTTTTCCAAGTGTTTATTTTTTTAGGATAATTAAAATAAAATGATATTATCATTAAAATTTTGCTAAAAAATATTATAAATTTAATTTAAGTAATAATGGGTTATTGGGGCATGTTTTGATTGGGGACAGGATACCGACCAAAGGGTATTTAAAAATTGGGTCATGGGAAGGGAGAACGCTTTTGTTCCCAATGGTTTCCTAAATTTCTGTGGGACTTTGGTCTATGTAGCACGTGATAACGTAACAGTACCCCATTGTATTTTTACTTACTTATAAGTAATTGTCTAATTTCTAATAATGCATTCAAATATGAAAAGAAATCTTTCCAAATGTATGTTTTACTAATTAGTTATAGCAAAACATGCTCTAATGCTCTATAGCCATTGTATTACCTTTTAGTCTGAACCTGTCGTTGTAACAAATATTGATATTGTTACAATTAAATAAAAAAATAATAATTACACTATTTATTCTCATGTCGCACCTTTATTTACATTCATTGTTCATTCTGTCTTTTGTGCACTTAGTATTTTAGACGACGTAGAGGTGTTTGAATTAATGAATCTTCTTATCTTCCTAATTGTTATGACAAAACAATTTAACTTCACCCTTCGATATGTATCTAAACCACCATTAACCTTCATTATCAAGTCATTAATCTCAAAATTTTAAGTCTTAATCAACCCCATGCCCATAGAATTATTACCATACTTTGCTTCTTCACACTACATTTCCAAACAAAAACAATCCAATTCAACTTAATTATGATAACCCTTGTTAACATGAATTAAGATGTAAAATTGGAATTCTTTTTTTCTTTTGAAGACTTCTTTGATATTCACAGAAAAAGTAAAAGAAAGTTTCTGCGTTAATGGGGTTTTGTCGCTTTGAGATATGAGGTGAGCGTCCGAATTTAAAAGAAACAAAGAAAAACCAAAGGAAGAAGAATGAGAGATCACGTTCGAAAGAGAAAAGCAAAAGAAGAGGCAGAGGTGATGGACGAGAGAGAAATAAATTTGATTTTATTTTTGATGTAATCAAAATTTAAGGAAAATATCAATATTTATTACTAAGTTTTTTAATTTATTTATATAATGAAATGGTCCTTTATGATGGCTTGAGTGTATAGAAGTTATAAATTACCAATGTATCAAATATAAATTTTTGTTTCCAGTCATTTATAAAAATTAAAATTCATGGTTGATAAAGAAATTTAAAAGGTAAAGAGGTGAGGTAAAATATCAATAAGAAATTAATTAAATAAATTACATTCTTTGGTTCCAATAATAAAAGATTTTAAATTCTAATATCAATAGTATCTGGTTGACGCTATGTAGGAGGATGGAAGGTAAACTCTACAATAAAATGAGTGAAAAAACAGTACATTTATGTTATTATCTTGAGATCGAAATAACCTATTTGTCGTGGGATATAATTTATTAAAAAAAGAAAGGGTAGGGTAAGCCAGTGCAATCCCTTTGGTGGGTAGAGGATTTGTTGGGAGGTATCCTGTTGAGGTGACATTTGGCATTTTGCCTTTGAACAAGCATCTGGCTGCAATGGCTGGCTGCCGTCTCTTTGCATGATGATCATCAAACGCCAAAGAATAAATATATTGGGGGGGTGGTAGAAGGTCTCTTTATAATATCTTATTTTTAATTAATTTTGAAAATGAAAATCTAACCACTAATCAAATGATAAAGAAAGTAGGAAAATTCAAAGCCAATTATCAGGAAAGCTACTTGGATGCTCCATATATACAATGGATCGGTATCTGCACCAATGTGACCCAACTAACATTGACAATATTCAGTCCATGATCATCTTCATCATCATAATAATACTAATTATTATTAATAATATACAACTTATTATAATATAATATTGCACATATCTTTATTTGGGATACCACAAGATTTTTAATACCATATATACTCTACTTCAGCTATTTACATTTTGTAGGGAGAGGTGAGTGGAGAGCAAGCCTTCATTTTTCCTTTTTAAGGGGAAAAGAAGGTAAAGTAGTAATAATATAATTTTTTTTTTGGGTTTCTTTTGAGACCTTTTTGGATTTAATTATGGTTGAATTGTACAATAATAAAAAGGTTGCTGGAATGGGAACTTACATAACCTTTCAAGGGAAATTAAAGTTGGTTGGGACCTAAAATAACTTGAGAATCATGAATAAAATACTAAGAACCAAGCAGTAATATATATATATATATATATGCATGTATGTATATTGTTAGGACAAGGAAAATCAGTGATAATGTCAAATGATATGTCATGGTACAGAGAAGGTCATTGAAAAAGATGGGACGGGACGATAGGCCATGCTTTTACAAAGAGAAAGAGGCAAGGAAGCAGGAAGGGAGGAGGTGCCATGGCTCACAAGCAACATACGCTGTTCACTATTTAGTGACAAACCAGCAGCACACATTATTTGCCTTTCAAGTCAACCAAAAATAAAAAAGAAGAAGAAGAAAACAATCAATCTCATCTGATCTGATGCATGCGGTCCTTTTTATCTGCAACTTGACGTAATTTCTGCTTGATTTTGACGTTGCCCAACTTGCATGTCATCAAACTATATGCTGCTCCTCCTCCCGTCTTCTAATTGATAACAGCTAATAAATTATATAAATGTATATAATGTATATATATATATAAGTTAGTGATAATCATGGAAGGCATAATATATGACATCCACGGTGGAATTTATACTATTTAACAAGATTATTAAATTAATATATATTATTTGGTAGAAATAAATTAATATATTTAGTTAAATAAACATCATCATACAAATGTACAAATCCATATGTGAATCGATGCTGAATATGATTAAACGTTAGTTAATCATAATTAAATCTACACTGAGTTGGGTTATTTGAGATGAATATAATTGGATTTAAATAGGTATATCTACATTAATTATTATAACCTTACTCAATTTCTTTTCGTTTCTTTTTTTTTAAATAAAAAAAAAAAACCATCTTGCCATGTCTGCAACTGTAAGGGCAGGGCAGACTTAGCTTTCGTTACTATAAATATATATATATATATATATTGGGCAAAAAGTGTGGAGGTGCAAGGCTAAGGCTGTGGCTATGGCTAAGGCTAAGATGAAGGTAATGATGGTGGTATAATATGATGCTTGGGATCATACTATAATTGGGTTGCTCTCTTCTTCTAAACGGTTTGTCCTTTGAGGGCCTATCATTGCTTTTGCTCCTCTCCTTATGCATATAGATTGCCTCATTTAATTATTGTTCTGACTAACCAAACAAGCCACGTGGCTTACAGCTCATCATCATTTCGACACTTCTCTCTCGCTAATCAACGGTGGGATCTTTAAGTCCCCGCCTTTGTCTCTATCAGCTTAATATATCCCTGCCGTTGA
>NW_018397254.1:7196879-7209699 GCF_002168275.2 Theobroma umbraticum | reverse complement strand
TTCCTTATATATATATTTCTAACGGATTCTTGAGTTTTCCTTGTGTCTAATAATTCTACTGCCTTATTACTCTTTTCTTTCTCGCATAAAAGACTTAAGGTATGATTAAGAAGAAGATTTTGTCTGTTAATCAATGGCTTTATGGTTTATAAAGTTTGTTATAACGACGCTGCAGATCAAAGCTATGAAAATCCATTGGTCTTTCAAAAAGTGGATTTGCTTTATAGAGTTCATGAAGTACGAAGCAAATGTGAGTGTGTAAGTTGGAAATCATTAGCAATCAATCAATTGCTTGCAGAGTCAAGACCTAGTTTGGAATATATATATATATATATATATATAGTCAATTATCAGTCTGATTATGGAACGAAGCAAAAATTTTGAAGTGTCACACATCTATAATAGTGAAGTCTACTTCCCGTCATCATTTTTGCAAGCAAATCTCCGGCCGGTTTAGTGAGAAATTAAGTATTTTGAAAGCACGAAGAATGGCGTCATTTAGGCCATCAATCTCAATATATTTTTCAATCATACATAATGGTCCTTTGATCATTTATTTTACGTCTTTCAAGTTATTTACCCATTTGGAATGAGAGTTTATTTCTTATTAACAACAATGTCCCCACTTGTCTCAGTAAAAAAAAAAAAATTTCGCTAAAAGGGTATCATCATAAAGTTTTACACATTTGGATGAGGAATTCGACTGTATAATCCGCTTCCATGTTTAATTTTCATCTTAATATATATATATATAAACAACCTGGAACATAATCAATCTACACTGCACGTATTAAGTAGTCGAGACGACTTAAGATTTTGTGACACATCAATTCAATATCCATTTATTGATAAATCACAAAGCAATAGTGAAAATTTTATGTCTCCAACCAATAACATGATTTTAATTCTTAAATAAGTTAAACGGAAAAGAAAAAAATTACTTAAGTAGTACTAGCATTCTCCCATCTTAGCTGCCCAATTCTCCAATTGCACGTGCTCACAGCGGACATGAATGTCGCTGTCATAGAATTTATCTCCAAACAAGGCCTATCAAAACCCACACAAACCTTATCCCAGTAACAAAAGTATGCGTGACGTATAGTAGAGAGGGTTTTCGACAAAGAAGCTTTGCCGTTATCAGCGAAAGAACTGAACCATGGCGGCCCTGAGCTGCCATTTTCATTGTGCTATCCAACAACTTCCTCGCAATGCCAGAGTTAGACCTTCCTTCACTTGCTCGGTGCAACCTTCTCAAAGCAATATTAAGGTAATGGTTCACAACCTCATAGAAAACTCGTCCGCTCAAACAGCTCATATAGAAACGTCTTTCTTCCTCATGTGGGGAACAGGTTGTTGTCAATGGAGCAGCAAAGGAAATAGGACGGGCTGCAGTAGTTGCTGTGACCAAAGCTAGAGGAATGGAGGTTGCTGGGGCAGTGGATTCCTATTTTATAGGAGAAGATATAGGAAAGGTTTAAAGTTATTCATTCCTTTCTTGCTTCATGCGCTTTTATCCCTAAATAGTCTCCGGCCTATATATTCAACTTGAAATGGTTTCATTCTCTAAATCAGGTGTGTGATATGGAAGAGCCTCTAGAGATCCCCATAATGAATGATCTCACTATGGTGTTAGGTTCGATATCTCAGGTAACATTCTCATACCACTATCCTTCTCATTTCATATACTAACCTTCATCAGTCCTTACCTTTTGGTCTTCATTGGGTTCTATCAGTCCAAAGAGACAGGAGTTGTTGTTGATTTTACTGAGCCTTCAGCAGTTTACGACAATGTTAAACAGGTTCCGCATCTAGATATATTCTTTTATCAACCTACTTCTATAGACTCAGTGAATAAGCCAGGATGAACCATATTCTGTGTAACCACCAAAAACCAATTATTCTAAAAGTTATACTTGAATAACTGATCATAGTTTTTCTGATCCCCACGCTTTATACTTCTCATAGGCAACAGCATTTGGCCTGAAAAGTGTGGTTTATGTGCCTCGAATTAAGCTTGACACAATATCAGCATTATCTGCATTCTGTGAGAAAGCCAGCATGGTGAGGACAGGGTGAGATATATTTTGATGTCCAATAATTTCTAAAAAACTTTATTGTACTTTGAACAATTGTGCTTATTATTATTAGACAATTTTTTATCTCTATCAAATAACTTGCTGCAATTAGTTTCTAATGAAATATTTCAGGGTTGCCTAGTTGCACCAACTCTGTCCATAGGATCTATTCTCCTCCAGCAAGCTGCCATTTCAGCTTCCTTCCACTACAATAATGTAGAAATTGTTGAATCAAGAGCACATGCAACAGTAAGACATAAGTCCATATTAAAGTTTAATATTTTTTGTAGATTTCATTATAAATGAATGAGATGCAGTAGTAATGGAAGTTATCCAAACTTAAATGAAGTAAACAGGCTTATAATAAACGTGTGATGCAATAAAGTATATATACATAATTTTGAATGTATACTTTCATAACTATCTAAAGTATGTAACTGCAAGATACCCATACCTTGTCAATGATCTGTTGAAGATGCTAAACTTGTCATTGATGACAGGATCTTCCCTCACCCGATGCCGTCCAGATTGCCAACAACCTGTCTAACCTTGGTCAGATCTACAACAGAGAAGACATTGCAACAGATGTCTTGGTAAGCATAGATGCAAATAATGATGTTAGAGCAATTGTGGTGTCAAAATTAGAATTGGCCGCCATTTTTTTATCTTTTCCAATGTCAGTGCTGACAATTAGAAAGTAGGGAAAGACTGGAACTATGGTGTTAAAGCTGAACAAACGAAGAAAAAGAACCTTAAACTATAGTCATGATATTTACCTTGTCAGATATAATTAATATTTGAGCTAACTACCATAAAGAGCTACTAATAAAGCATAGGAAATTTCATCATATTTATTATCTGAGTTTGTCTGATTGGTTTCACACTAGAAGAACTAGAGAAATGGAGAGATGGAGAGAGATTTTCATTGATGAGATTGATGTCCAAAAAAGAATCAACAGAAGCACATAAAACGTTAAACTTTCAATCCTGTTTTAGAATTCAAGAATGATAAGGTGGCTCATTTTTCAATTTTTTCCCTCTTTGTAAGGCAAGGGGCCAATTAATAGGTGAAGATGGGGTGCGTGTTCATAGCATGGTCCTTCCTGGGCTTCCATCTAGTACAACAGTTTACTTCTCTGGCCCAGGAGAGGTATGCTCTCTGGAACAGTCTCTTCCTTGTTATTGATTTTATTAAGCAGTATTAGCTAGGATAGTCTCCTCATTCCCACTCTAATCCACAAGTGCTGCCCTGCTGGCCACAGGTTTACACCATCAAACATGCTATCACAGATGTGCAGTGCCTCATGCCAGGCCTACTCTTGGCTATTAGAAAGGTTGTTCGACTCAAGGTAACTGATTGAAAAATACATATCTTTCTTCAAGCTTGTTCAGCATATCACAAAAGTAAACTTACAGATGTTGTCTTTACTAATTCGGCAGCATCTGGTGTATGGCCTGGAGAAATTTCTGTAGGATCCCATTATTCTTCATTTTTCCTTGGAGTATAACTCAGATCTTGGAAAATCCAGTGGAGAATCATTTTCATCCTGCAGACCAATATTTTCAGAAGGAATAGATGTCATTCTTCCAGCAGAGACATCTACAGAGGAAGATTGCATTAAAATGGAGCAAAAGCAAAAATATTTATGCATTTACTTTCTTTGAGACAAAATCGTTGTAATTTGATCAAATATTTAAGAGACTTCAAAATTGAGGCATGAAAGCAGTTTAGTCAGGGTACTATATATAGATATCACACCAATATTCTCATATGCTCAGATCCATCTTACTGCTTTGAAGTCTAAGGTCAGGAATAACAACATGACTTTTGTTCCTTCACCAAGTCATTCTACCTATAAAACAGCAATTTTAATTCCATAAATTTGTTTCATCTTTAAAAACACCATAATTTTGAGAAAGCAATGTCCCTTCATAGATCAGGAACTATACTGCTCCACAATTGAAAGATTCAACATAAAATAATTTAATATACCTTTCCGGTAATGTATCCTTCATTTTTATAATCAGTTTTGTACCTTCTCCAGCCACCTTTATCGAGACACGACTCATACCTTGTACTAAAACCTCGGAAGAGATTTAGAACTGATTTTCTATTCTTAAATTAACTGTTTCTTTCAATTTCTTAAATTCATGAATAGTATGTTTACCTCTGTCAGGAATAAATAAGTATCTTTGCCATCATAAACCTTAGCCCAACTTATCTTAAATTTCAGATTGCATACAGAAACCAGTAAACTTCAACCAATGAAACCGTCAAATATGAAGAGAAAAAAAAAGGATATGACCATTAGTTATGGAGTTAAAAACAATCTTAAGTTTCAAGCAAGAAAGTTCCATTGGCACAATAACCATGTATTTACAGTTCCAATACCAAAGAGTATTGCAAATTATTATTGCTTGTATCACCTTACCGATCAATACAACTTTATTGGATTCAATGATATTCATACAAATCTTTAAATGATAAGGATACAACGTATATTTCAGTTTCTTGCAAATGAAGCTTATATTTGCTACTTGACAATTTTTTTAGGCTAGATAACATTTCTCCTATATACATTGGAAAGGTCAAAGGACATAAGCCTCTACATAAATCTACAATTTGACAAGCTCTATTTCCATTTCTACATAATCTGGCACTTTTAGATGAATTATCAGTACCTAGATGCAGGGGCTCCAGTATAGGTAAGATTTACAGCTTACAGAATGTAATAAAAGTGCCAAGTTCTTTGTCCTTCTGGCATTTGGTATATGGTTAGGATTCATTTAATTAGAAGATACAGACCAAAATGAGAATTCTTTGTACTATGAACAAATTTGATATCGCAATTAGTGAATGAAGACTCTTACTACATCAAAAGCGAGTAAATGTATTGGTGACTAGGAGCCCACAAAAGCTTTAACTATCTAGGCAAAAGACATGCTGACAAAGATAAAAAAAGGTTAGCACTTTTTAAGGCATTCAACTTGCCAATCATCAAGTCAAAACTGAAACACAAATGCTAATACCATTAGTAAACAGAAAAGCTTGATCACCAAGAATAGACAGTAGCAAACAAACCCATGAGAAGTTGAAAACAGATTCACAAAGACAACGCAAAGTAAATTAATAGAATGAAGGTAAGCCTCACATCCATTTTAAATATATACAAGTGTTCTTAGTTCTTACTTCTAAGTTTGTTTGAAACTGCTCTTATCCAGGCTCTATCTTTATCGCTATATGCATATCTCATGCTTGAAGCCAACAGAACAAAACCTTCAATGCTTCCCATCTCATTGTTGCTTAGGTTTGGATCTAGTAGCACTGGCTGTACCAAGACAGAACGGGTCCCCTGGGGAAGCATCTTCCAGAATTCAGCATCTGAATAAATCTTCATATTAGACCCAGACTGAACAGTTTACAGAACCATAACTGAAAAGGAAAATGTTGCTCTCATATATTAGCAAACATTCAAATTTTAGCACTCACGCAGACACCATTTATTGTTATAAGTTTTCTAGATTATGCCCTACTTCTATCAAACAAATGTTGACTTCAAAAAAAGGTAACTGTCAGGATCATAATACGTTATTTTCCCATTCCATTATGTAAGCACCTGAAGATAGTTTGGGAGAAGGAGGGAGCAACAGTTACAATGTTTCGGTCAGCCAATGGGACTTGAACCAAAGTTTATCAGCACCAACAGACTTTATCAGCAAGCTTCCTAGCCTTGGTGGGTCCAATGAAACACGAAACCAGGCATAGCCACAAAAATCAACAATACAGTCCCTAGTCTTAAGACGTTCTTAGAAGCTAATTATTCATTACTTCAAATATCAGACCGCCACGAAAGACTATTTGCCTTTCAAAAACAAAGGCTAACAATATTATTTACCTCCAGTTTGAGGAAAATAGAGGGTGTCCATCAAATCAGACAGGCCAGTTTCTTCTATGTTACTTTTAAACCAATCCAGTACATTATCTTTTGGTACACCATCTGGCACATTCCAATATCCACGTACACATAATTCACCTCGAGCTAATATCAACTACAAAATTTGAGATAGAAAAATCAGCATACACAAAATTGTCAAAAACTCAAAAGAAAAGTAGCTTTAAATTCCCGCGAGAGAGAGAGAGAGAGAGAGAGAGAATAGAGTAGTTTTATCAGTGGGATTTTTACCACGGAGGTGGTGTTCGTATTTCGCAATAAAACATATGTTGCCCAAGCCAAGTCTTCCTTCTGAGCAACCGACACATTTTGTGACATGACAAAGATTTGCTCAGCGCCTTCAGGCAGAGTCGCTGGATCTATTGGAGTTGCACCCTATGCAACATGTTCGTACAAACTTTAACTCTAAACTTGATTTCAGAATTGAACATAAAATTTGAATAATAAAAATTATTACCTTGAGAAATTTACCAAGGTAAGGAAGTGTAACGGAAAACGCAGCCAATGAAATACCTAAACCCTCCGACCTCTACACCAAAAGAGAGAGAGAGAGAAATTAAAATCAACAAATTTAAAATTGCAAAAAGGATGGAGAAGGCAAATTACCAGCTGCGCCGCGGTGACGGAGTCGGATCCAAACAAGTGGTTCAAAATGAGAAAGGAACCGAACCCGTACCCGATCCATCTAGGTAAATAGGATTCGTCCAACCCAGGTATACCCAGAGTGAATCTAAGAACAGAGAGATTCAATTGTTTCTGGGAATTGTCCAACCGAGCGGAGATTGATGCGAATTTTGGGCAAAATCCAAGAGGGGTTTTCAACTGAAGTATTGGATTGAAAAGGAGGGTTTTAGTCGTTGGTATCACCATTTTCTTTTCCAGAGAATTGAATTGAATTAACGGTAGAGAATTTCAAAAGCAAAACGCACATAACTTGGGTCGGATTGGTTTGGGTTCCAAAATTTCCTTTCAGTATTTGGGCTGTGGCAGATATCTGAGTGTTACATTGATACATTGATCGATATTTGGGCTAAAACGAATCCTGGCCGAGAGCTTGCCTTTTTATTACTCAATTCGACTTCATGTCCGAATCATTAGTATTATTTTAATACTCGGGCAAATTTTAGTGCGTTAAATTATACCTCAGAAGTTTGACCAAGGAATTTTCTTATATTATACAAGCATTCTGATTAGCAAACTTTTTCTATTATCTAAAATTTATTTATGGATTTATATATGAATATTAAAGAAATTTTTGATTGATAAAAACATTTATATTATTTAATATATCACTAAATTATCAATTTAAATATTTTTTATTTTATTAAGACTAAAAAGATTCATCTTGACTTGTAAATATATATATACATATACATAATTTTTTTTAAAGGAGAACTTTTATTATATTCTTATAATGCGAGATAGGCAAAGTCCAAGACATCATGAAACAACAAATCTTTAACATTCCTAGGAGCGCTAATGTGGGTTACAAATTTCTCCTTAATTGCAAAACCATTATTAGTCATGAAATCTACAGCTTTATTCCCTTCCCTATAAACATGCCGTGGAACTATTGACCAGTGACGTCGTAGATGATGATGAGTAGCTTGAAGTAAATCTGAGTTAGAGCGGGGACGTGACACCGTGGACTTGATAGCTTGGACAAGAATTTTATTGTTAACTTGCATATCAACCTTACTAAATCTCAAGTCCCACGCCAATAGAAAGCCTTTGTAGACACCCCATAATTCTCATTGTATGCCGTACATTTTCCAAGTTTGAGGGAGAAGTCGCCTTTCCAATTATCATGGGCATCCCGAATAACCTTTTCAGCAGCTGCTTTATCTGTTGAAGTCCGGAATGCACCATCAACATTAAGAGTGATCTAGTTTGGATTGGGAATCTACCATCCAATTAATTGCTTTTCGCTAGACAAAGAAACTGAACTATTGTTTAGTATGTTAGTTGTACAGGCTGTATGTATGTCTGTCGCCCGGCTACGTATTAGAGGTAGATGACCTTCTATTGGAAGCCATTTTTCTTCGAATATGAAAGAATTCCTCCACTTCCAAGCAAACCAACAAGTGACCTCCAAATAAAATATTCCATGGTATATTATTTACCAAAATTTTGGTACTGTTCAAATTGAAAGACAATCAGTTAATGTAACAAAGTAGATTCAAAGAATCTACCTTGACGATTCTATGGTAGGAGTTTGGCCCAGAGTGAAGTAACTAAGGAGCAATGCCGTAACACATGCAACGTTGATTCTGCATCCAAGCGACCGAATGAGCAAGCTGGATCACGTGCAATATGTCTTTGAACCCGTTGCTTGTTTGTAAGCAAAGAAAGAGGAATGTACGAATTCATTCTAGACCATTCCATTTCCAAGCTAGATTCCATAAACTGCTACTATTATGATGGATCACATCTGCCATCTCTCTTAATTATGGAGACATATGCCGAAGATACTATAGATAAACCTGAAGAGGAAGGTATCTAGAAAACGCCTATCCGGTTCTAAGATGGGTGTAAGAGTAAGGGTTTCAGCAAGAAGATTAAATTGTTCTGTTGATAGCAAATTAACCACACAAGTAAAATCCCATTCACTATTTGGGAGAATGAATTCTCTAACACTGCTGGTGTCTTCCACCATTTTCCTTATCGTCATTGTAGCTGAAGCTAAAGAGTAATCACAAAGCCATTTATCAAACCAAAATCTCGTTGTTATTCCATCACCAATAGCCCACCGAATATTGACTGTAAATTTAATCCAAACCTTATTACTGGATACCCAAAAAGCAGATGCCCCAGCTTTATGTATACTATCCAAGATTAAGGTCATTCCCAAATTGTATTTGTGCCTTGCCACCATAAAGCATCAGTTTTGGACACTACAAGAAAACTGATTTTTTCCAGCGAAAAATATTTCATTGGAAATTTTTAACGAAAATTTATTTTAATTTTTTTCAACAGATTTTCGACTGATTTTCAACGAAATTTTTCTAATTGAAAAATTCAATTAGAAATCGATCGAAATTTTTTTTGATGCAAAAAAAAAATTACTCCGGTCAAACTTTCCAATGGAATTTTCAACGAATTTTTGTTGGAATTTTCCAACAAAAAATAATTCTTTGGAAATCCATCGGAAAATTTAAGACTTCAAAAAAATTTACTCCCATCAGACTTTTTAACAGAATTTTCGACAGATTTTTAATGGAATTTTCCAACGGACAATAATCCGTTGAAAATCCGTCGGAAAGTTTAGGAGCTAAAAAAATTTAAAACTCGCTAAATTTTTAATGAAATTTTCAGTTGGAATAAGCCATTACCAATGAAAATTTTCTAATAGAATATTTTGTTGGACAATTCTATCGATATTACTATTTTTTTTATTTTAAATAGATTAATATTTTAAAAAAATTTTATTAATCCTTTAAGGTAATATATTAATAATATTAAATATATACATACTGAGATTTATAATATTAAAAATATAAATATATTTCTCTTTGTTTATTTTTTTATATATTTTGTAAACTTTATTGAATCATAAATTAGAAATTAATTGCTCAAAATTCATTAATGTTATAAAATTAAAAAGTTTATAAAAACAATGTAATAAATTTTTTTAATTTTATTAAAATAGTGGATAAAATCTAGTAATATATTGAAAAAAACTAATAATACTTTATTAGATATGTACTAATATTAGTTAGTATAAATTAAGAAAATAAGAAAACTGATATATATAATAAATTTATTAATATAATATATTTAAAATATATTAATTTGTTATGTGTATCCAAATTATATATATATGTAATTATATATAAACATGTATTAATATGTTATTTATTTTAAATGGTATAACTTTATAAGTTAATATATATATGTATGAGATATTAAATATCCTATATATAATTACATGTATTAAAAAAATAATCCACACTAACCCACTAAATCTCTTTCAAAATGCACCGTTTGGTGCTTTAAACCCTCTCTAAGTGAAGTGATTTGAGCCTAAATTTGCTCTTCCCTCACCCCTCCAAAACGACGTCGTTTAGAGATCATTACACCTTGGTATAAATCCTTTTTTTTTCTTTATTTTCACCTTTCCTTTCTCTCTCTAGCCGTACCTTTCCTAACTTCTCTCTACTTTTCCTTTTTCTTCCTTGTTTCCTCTCCCTTCTTTCTTCTTTCCTACGTTGGCAGCCCTTCTTTTTCCTCCCTATTACCGGCGTCTCTCCCTCTCCTTTCACCGATAACCCTTCTTTTTCCTCCCTATTATTGGCGTCTCTCCCTTTCCTCTCACTGACAGCCCTTCTTTTTCCTCCCTATTACTGGCGTCTCTCCCTTTCCTCTCACCGGCAACAACATCCCAAGAAACCCGAATCCCAACTGACGGTACCTCTCCAAAAACTCTAAACTCCAACCGGCGACACCTTTTTCTCCCTCTCTCTCTTACTCCAGCGACGCACCCAAATCCTCCCTCTCTCTTCCGTCGGTAACACTTTTTTAATTTTGATTTAATTTATTTATTTTTTTTATTTTATTTACGATGTCTACAAATATGTCATTTTTAATTGGAAAATAACTTTTTTTTTTGTGAAACAGTGGCATTTATTTGTTTAATTTTTTTTGTCGAATGAGTATTCTGAACCGTGGGCTCTGGAATGAGTATTCTGAACAGTGGGCTCTGGCATGTGGAGAGATCTTGCGGATTCTTTACATTTGGTAACAATTGATAGTCTTTGTTTATAAAACAAAGTTTACAATTGATAGTCTTTGTTTATAACAATTGATAGTCTTTGCTTATGATGGCAAGTTGGTATATTTAGTATATGTTTATAAAACGTATAATTTTTTATATTAAATTATTTAATATATATGTATGTATAATTTTATTTATATAAAAATATTTAATTTTATGTGTAATGAATTTTTGATAGAATTCTACGAAATTTTTATTGAAAATTTTTAACGGAATTTCGTTTCATAAGAATTTTTAATGAAATTTTCGTTAAAAATTTTCAATAAAATTGCTTTAACACAATGAATGGATTATGCACTTTTTTCGACGAAATTTTTAGACAGAATTTTTCGTTGAAAATTTTCGACGAATTTTCAATGAAAAGTATTTTCAACGATGTTTTTACTGACGAAATTTTTAACTAATTTTTTTATTGAAAATCCGTTGAAAAAATATATTTTCAACGAAATTTTAACTTTTTTTAATAAAAAATTTCATCGAAAAAAGTATGTTTTTTGGTAGTGGGAGACTTAAGTTCCAATAAGCGTTTAGTTAAAAAGTGTTATTCATCTTTCTCATGCAGCGCATACCCAATCCTAAGTCATCTTCGGGGCGACAAATGTTTTGCCATTTCATCCAATAAATTTTATGGGTAGTACTATCACCACTCCAAAGAAAGTTGTGACATAGCTTCTCAATCTTTTTGCATGTTCTTTCAGGAAGAGAAATTGTTTGCATGGCATGACACGGAACCATTGAGAGCACCAACTTCACCAATGTGAGTCCACTTGCAAACGACAGGGCGTAAGCTTTCCATGAACTCAGTCTACTGCAAATCTTTTCTCCCAAGTATTTAAACAAGAAATATTTTTTTCACCCATGTAGAAGTGGGACACCCAATTTATCTACTTTGTAAATAATAATTCAAGTTGAATTGAATGCCTTCATTAAAAATTTACTAGTGTGAATAATTTATAGATTAATATTATAAGTTTTTAATTATATGTAATTAAAAAATTAATTTTTTATATATAATTATCTTTTATTCAAAAAATTTTATACTTTATGAATATTTATATTTTATATATAATAATTGCATTCGAACATTTTACTCATTGATTAGTGTATTATTTCCTTATTTAAAAGAGTAGAGTTCGAATCTCCTCTCTCCCAATTATAAAAAAAAATAAAAAATAAATTTTATATATAATAATTATTCAAATATTTACATGCAATGCACTTGATAATTAATAATAATATATATAAATACAGAATATATAAATATTTATATTTCATAAGTTTAATTGATGAAAATGATCATATTTGTTAATTATTTTTAAAATTTTTATTTTGAAATTTTTATGATTAACATTAATAAAAAGGTTTCAATTTTTTGTTTTCAAATTTTTATTATTAATATTAATAATATTTATCTATTTTGTAAAGATAATTACATTGAGTGTATTTTATTACAATATTTTTTATTCAACCTGTAAATATAAATTGTAATTGTATTGAATAAGTTTCATCAAAAAAATATTTTAAAATTCTATTAAGATTGAACAATTATTAATTAATATTACAAAATTTTAAATATATATAATTCAAATATTAATGATCTTTTATATATAATTATTTTTATTTATATAAAATTAATATCATATTTTAAAAATATTTATATTTTAAATATAATTATTATTTTAAAAAATTAAAAATTTATGTATAATTCATTCATTTGACCATAAATATTAATAAAGCATAATATTCAAATAAGTTCCTAAACTATTTAAGAATATTCAAATAAACCCTTATTCTTTTGTTGAGTTCAATTAAACTCTTTTTTTTAATTAAATAAGTCATTGTAACTAATGATTGATTAATTATCATTTGTAAAAATGACATTTTTCATTTTATATCTACATGTATTGATATAGTATTGATATGAATCGTAAAAATTGTCATATAATTATGTTATCATGTTCAATTAATGTCATATTATCATTAATTATGATATATCACAAATTATATTATTATTGGTT
>NW_018397254.1:7196796-7196869 GCF_002168275.2 Theobroma umbraticum | reverse complement strand
AGTATTTCACGTCAGCGTTACGATGTATAGAATAATAAATGATATTTTTATTAAATTAATCATTAATTATAAA
>NW_018397254.1:7181403-7196786 GCF_002168275.2 Theobroma umbraticum | reverse complement strand
ATTTAAAATAAAAATATAAAAATTTAATTAAATATAATAAAAATATAAATTTTTAAAAAATTTATATAATAATTTAAAAATTTATTTGTATATAATGCAATAAATATATAATCATAGAATGGCTAAAGGCTAAGGAAAAAGTGGGCCCATTTAAACCCTACCACTTGCGTCCAGCAAAATTACAAATTGTAAGAAATCAACAAAGAAAATACTAGTTAAAACCAACGTGCACATGTTCACACGGTTTTAGCTGTCACACACAGACCCGTGACGGAATCTTTTCTCATAAAGCATCTATAAATTGCTTTCAATTATTTAAATATTAAAAGGCATCATCAAGCATGTTAAACAAACCCTAATTATCTATTAACACAAAAATTAAAAGATTTTTTCTGATTTGCTCTGCCGAAACCCACACGGGGCGTTGTTTCTAATTGCGCGGCTCTTCCATACACGTGCATTCTCATGATCTATGCCTATCCCTAACCCTATATAAGGAGAACTCCCCGAGCCCACATCCTCTAGACCCAAATCTCCAAACACCCCACTTTCACCACCCAATCAGATGCCTGCCACGTCAGATGTTCTCCTCGGAATCAGATAACGTGGAAGGATCTGATTAAACAAAATAAAACCTGACGCCAAACTGTAGCGGATCATTTCTCCGAAGAGGCCTACCCAAGTAGCATCACCTCTCACGATCTACCGTAGGCCGCCCGGGATCAACGAATGCAATCTTGCCACGTCGGCTGCAAGCTCGCGTCGCCACTGCGCAATCTAACACCGACTTCGTTGGGCTATCATGGATATGACACGTGTCCGTGGGTTTGACACACACATTCGGTGACATAGGGCAAAATTACCGGTGCAGCCGGTAACTCGCCCTCTGCAATTCCCGCTAGGTATATAAACAGCCTCCTTGAAAACTCTCTCTCTACCAATTTTTTCAGTTTTCCAAATTAAGTTATAAAAATTAAAAAAAAAAGAGGAAAAAAGTAACGTTTCCCTTTTTAATTTTTTCCCTTTCCAGCTCGCGATTTTGAGGTTAGTAGCTTCTCTTTATTTTTCTTAATTAGTAATTTTTTTCTTTAATTTCTTGTTTAATCCTTTTCATTTACATCAAGTAGTTTAATCATTTTGTTAGCTCGAATCTGCTCTGATCGATCTCTCAAGTTAGGAAAGTTTACTGTTTTTTCTTGGAAAATTTGGTTTATTTTGAAGTGATTCCTGCTTGCTATTTCTTGATCTTCTTGTTTAACTTGCTATTAAGTCTTTAATTAAGGTTAATCTGTTGATTCTGGCGGGGCTTTCATTTCTTTTTAATTCGAGTTCGATGACAATATGGGATTTTCAATGCGTGTGGTTAATTTGGGAATAGAATTTGATTAGTAGTTTGTTTCGACTAGTAGTGTGATTTGATCGCTGATATGTGATTTTAAAGTGCAAGAATTTAAGGTTTTTAGTATTCTTAACTCGATATTCTTGCTTTAGTTAGTTGGGTCCAAAATTAGGGTTTTTTCGGGAGGAGATAGTTGAAGAAGTTTGTTTCTTTACAAATTGTGAGGTTAATCTGGGAAATCTGTTGGGGCTTTCTTTAGCAGTGTTTCCAGTCTTGATTGATTTCTCTGAGTGGAATACTGTTGGAAAAGTTGTACCTTTGTTCTCTTGAAGCACATGTAATTCGGATTCTAATTTTTGTTATCTGGTTTTTCTATTATACATTGTTTTTAGATCTCTGCCACAAATTGTTGAGGGCGTATTTATTATTAGAAAGGCCTGGCTCTGGATAGCTATTTAGACTCCAGCCACCAGGGGGCGGTGCCTCCAATGGCACCTTCTCGGGTGGCTGGAGGGTTAACCCAATCTTCCTCAAGTTCTGGAATTTTCTTCCAAGGAGATGGGCAGTCCCAGGCTGTAGTTAACTCTCGCTTGAGCTCACCTTATGAGAACTCATCTAATTCAATTCCTGGAACTGGGCGTCCTAATTTGGGTCCGGTTTCGGGGGACATGAACAGTGCGGTGTTGAACAGTGTTGCGAACTCAGGACCTAGTGTCGGGGCAAGTTCTTTGGTCACAGATGCAAATTCGGCATTGTCAGGAGGTCCCCACTTGCAGAGAAGTGCTAGCATTAACACGGATTCATATATGCGCTTACCAGCATCTCCCATGTCGTTTTCTTCCAACAATATAAGCATGTCAGGTTCATCGGTCGTTGATGGATCCTCTATAGGCCAGCAGGGCTCTCATCAAGACCCAAGTGTCCAACAAATGCAGCAGAGTCAGCAGTTGCAGCAAGGGGCCTCAAGTGCTACATCTTTGCCCACAACACAAACTGGGCAAGTTTCACTTCCTATGGGTCCACGAGTCCCGGGGTCCTTCATGCAAGACCCTAATAATCTATCCCAGGTGCAGAAGAAACCTCGATTAGATATCAAGCAAGAAGACATTCTGCAGCAGCAGGTGTTGCAACAGCTGCTGCAGAGGCAGGACTCCATGCAGTTGCAAGGTCGAAACCCTCAATTGCAAGCTTTAATCCAGCAGCAGAGACTTAGGCAACAGCAACAGCAGCAGT
Organism: Theobroma umbraticum; assembly: GCF_002168275.2. NCBI lineage: Eukaryota > Viridiplantae > Streptophyta > Magnoliopsida > Malvales > Malvaceae > Theobroma > Theobroma umbraticum. The sequence continues at coordinate 7,194,214 of NW_018397254.1, read as the reverse complement.
ATTTGCAGTCGATGCCTCCATTGCAGAGAGCCCACTTGCAGCAACAGCAGCAACAAATGCAGTTAAGGCAGCAATTCCAACAACAGGGCATGCCGCAAGTAGCTGCAATGAAGCGTCCCTTTGATAGTGGTGTATGTGCACGCCGGCTTATGCAATACTTATATCACCAGCGGCAAAGGCCACCTGTGAGTTCATGTTTCTTATCTATTGCATCTTGTGATAAAGTCTCTTGTGTTTTAATTGGGTTCATGTAACACTTTCAATCCTATTAAGATTGCACTTTTTTTTTTTGTAGAAATCTACTTTATGCTGCCATGCATGCTTAATTGTCTTGTTACTGTCTTGACATTAACTCATTTCACTTAGTACTTGGTGAAGTTAAACGTTTTATTGAATCCTGTTATGAATACTTGATTTTGTAGGACAATACTATTGCATACTGGAGGAAATTTGTGGCGGAGTATTATTCTCCTCGTGCAAAGAAAAGGTGGTGTTTATCACGGTATGATAACGTCGGGAGTCATGCACTTGGTGTTTTCCCTCAAGCAGCTATGGTTCGTCTTTGTGCTTCTCTCTCTCTAGTCTGTGTAACATATGAAAATTACCTTTGTATCGCAAAGTTTAGGCCTTGCTACCAATTGTTTAGCTAATTAATAACCTTGCACGAATTCTTTTGTATGGATGACGCTATCTCTCGCTTTGCTTCTGAAATTACATGCTTGTCTTCTAATATGTAAAATTCTTACTTTCTTTCTTATAAATTCCAGGATGCCTGGCAGTGTGACATTTGTGGGTTTAAGTCTGGAAGGGGGTTCGGTAAGAGATTTATAAGCATTTACTTTGTTCCACATTGAATTTTTTTTTTTTTGTTGATTTTGTTAGGAATTACAGTTTAGAAATAGGGTAAGAGAAAAAGACATTCCTTAGCCTGTATTTGTTAGATAATGCTATTTGCAGTGAATTAATAATTTGCTTTTCATTGGTTTTCAGTTTTATCTAGCTTCCCTCAAACTTTCCATGATCACAGAATATCATTTTTTGCTTTCTATATATTGACATATAGGATTGAAGAGAGAAATGGAATTTCTTGAATTTTTAGGTAACATGTTTGGAATTGTTGCTATTCTTTGTTAGTTTAAAAGTTTCCTCAAATAACATTTTCACTTCTTGGTCCCTGAATTGGACAATGTACTATATACCAATGGCTTGAAATTAATATGGATTGTACAATAACATTTCATGGGTTTGTGGGCTCCATTATTAATACCCTTATTTTGTCTCACAAGTTAGAGAGCAGATGCCCTGTGCCTCTGGTGTTGATCTAGCTTTTCTTTGCAAATGTCACTTATGATTGTTGGAACTTAGCATCTGACCACTTACTTCATTCTGACTAACTAATTGCTCTCTTATGTTTACAGAGGCAACTTTTGAAGTACTCCCAAGACTCAATGAAATCAAATTTGGCAGTGGAGTAATGGATGAGCTTCTGTTTTTGGACTTGCCCCGTGAGTGTAGATTTCCTTCTGGAATAATGATGTTGGAGTATGGAAAAGCAGTTCAAGAGAGTGTATATGAGCAGCTTCGTGTTGTTCGTGAGGGTCAGCTTCGCATCATATTCACTCAGGAATTAAAGGTTAACAGAAAAGCTGTTTCACATTTTGCAGTGGTTGTTACCGTAATCTAGGAATAACTTATCAACATTTTCTCTTTTGCAGATATTGTCTTGGGAGTTTTGTGCATCTAAACATGAAGAACTTTTTCCTCGTCGTTTAGTTGCACCTCAGGTACTAAGATTTGCTCCTTATTAGCTCTAACTTCTTGGCCCAAAGATTTAATTGATGATTCATGTGTAGATACACTCTCACAGTCCTTTCCTATTTCTTTTGCATTTATCAGAAATTTAATTTTATTGGTATAATAATTGTTAACATGCAATTGGGTTAGTTTATGTTCTTTAAGGTTAGTAATTTTATTGGTATAGTAATTGTTAACACTCCTTTCCTATAGGGAATGCAGTTGTACTGGACGTTTTTACTTAGTTTTGAACCTGTAATAAATGTTGTGAGTAAATTGTTAACATGTCTGCTTTAGGAAACATGGGGTGATCTTTTCATGTAAGTTGTGGAAGGGCTGTATTGTTTCTGTTGTCATTGGTACCAATTGCTGGTCATGTGTATGCTATATATGGAACAATAAAGAGATATTTTCAACATGGAGCTTGGATATTAATGGTACTTCAATTCCTATGAAAGAGAAAGGGAGGCGTTTGAAGTTTTTTAGCAAAGTGTTTGGGATCTGAAGGGAAAAGTTAGAGTAAATGAGTGAAAAGGTGATAAGACTAGAGTTATCAAGTCCTGTTTACCTTGTTTGGGAGTGGAGAGGAGAATAAGAGTGAATGAGAAATTTATGTACTATTACCATTGCATCTCAATTTAAAATTATTACTAAAAGAAATTTTTAAGTTGAAAGCTCCAAAGTGAAATACTATGCTTTCAAACCCGTCCAATTTGAGGGAATTTCAAAAAGAAGCTGGAGTTTAGTTCACCTCAAAGTCCAACCCCTCAAAAAAAAAAAAATTCAAATAATGTAGGTTCAGCCCTTTACTCCATTTCACTGAGCTCCTATATGTCCCCTTCCATCCTAACACATTGTAAATGTCACTCTGCATCTGTTGATAATGTTAGAGAGAATAATAATGAAAGCCCAAAATGGTGTTTTTAGTTGACTGAACCTTTGTAAGGAGAAGGCCAAAAGATGTAAATTGTTTTTGTTGCGTTCATGGTTTTATGTTAATGGTTTAATCTCTAAAATTGCTTTCTTTGTTATGTGTAAGCAGTTATTTTTAACTAATTCTATCTCTGTTTGAAACACTTCCTAAACTACATATGGGTTTGCCATTTCCTGATCATATGTAATTCTGTTTTAGTTCTCTAAAGACAACTGATATAACTTGAACTTGTCAATCATGCAGGTAAACCAGTTACTTCATGTGGCACAAAAATGCCAGAGCACAATATCTGAAGGTGGATCTGAGGGGGTTTCTCAGCAGGACTTGCAAACAAACAGCAATATGTGAGTTAAATGATACAAAAGCCAAATTCTTTTTATTCCATGATTGATGTTACTTATTGGATTCTTATGGTTAGGGCCCTTAAGATCTTTAAGCAGATAAGTTGCTCGAAGTCTTTACTTGAGAAACCCTGGAAGTCTGAAGCTCATCTGGTTTGTTATGTGGTTTACTGTCCTTTGAGTGCAATTAAGCGATTGGGCACAACACAAAAATGTGATTTTGCAGGATCCTGAAAGAGTAGTGTTAGTTTTAACTGAACTTCGAGTTGTAGGAGCTTAGACTGGATTTTTTTTTGTTAAATTAGGGAAGGTTTTAGTGAGTGCTTAATTTTTGGTTTGCATGTTACTCTAGAATCTATTCCCTGGCCTTTGGGGTTTTGCTGATATACAATTGATTGCTTTCTCTCAGGTTCCTCACGGCTGGACGACAGCTTGTGAAGAGTTTGGAGTTACAATCACTGAATGACTTGGGGTTTTCAAAAAGATATGTGAGATGTTTGCAGGTACAGTTATTGCTTTGTGCATGTATCGGTGAATAATATTCTTTATTGAGTTTCCTTACGGTTGTTGCATCATTTGTTTTAGATTGCTGAGGTTGTCAATAGCATGAAAGATCTCATAGATTTTTGTCGAGAACACAAGGTTGGGCCGATCGGTGAGTTGTACTGTATGCCTTACTGACCTCTTGACGTTTTGATAGTTTTTCTTTTGTTCATCTTATCTGCTGGCCACAATCATGGAATTGTATCATAATAGGTGGATGCTCTAACTTTGATATAATGTGGCATAGTTTCTTCTCTAATTTTTAAGAAAATGAAATGATTCCAAGCTTGTTTCTATATTGTTAGTTGGTATTTAGTTAAGATGTGTGTGAGGGAGTAAAGCCTTTTTATGTAGCATACAAATGATCTTCAGCTGCTTTGCTAGTGCTTCATTTTTGTTTAAGAAAATTTAATGAGCCTTGTAAAGATTGTGGTGGGCATCACCTGCATACCTTTCCTTCTATTAGGGAGAATGTTTGCATTGCATGCTTATTGGAAGGTTTTGGATAGCCTTTGTTTTCTTTCCCTGATTTTCTTACAATTTGCAATCTCTTTCTGTTTATCAGCCTTTTGTTTTCTTCTCCAGATGCTTATGCCCCTTTCTGTTTTTATCAGTATGAAATGTGCAATCCGCTAGGCAAAAAGCAACCATATCTCTGGATCTTTGTTCTGCTAAAATTTTGGTGTTTGTTATGCTTGATCTACGTATTGGTTAGGGACTATTAAGCTTTTTTGGCCACATTAGGGCTACAGTTTAGTTTATGTGAATGGAGATAAAACGATTATATCATTGATTCTAAACTTCTGTTTGCTTTAACACTATATTTGCAGAGGGCTTGAAAAATTATCCTCGACATGCCACTACAGCCAAGCTCCAAATGCAAAACATGCAGGAAATGGAGCAGCTAGCAAATGTTCAGGGTCTGCCAACTGACAGGAATACTCTCAATAAGCTTATGGCATTGCATCCTGGAATAAACAATCCAATGGGCAACAACCATCACATGGTTGGTCGAGGGACTTTAAGCGGATCAGCACAAGCTGCTTTGGCACTTACTAACTTCCAGAATCTGCTCATGAGACAGAATTCAATGAATTCAAACCCTAACTCACTTCATCAGGAAGCTTCATCTTCCTTCAATAATTCTAACCAGAGTCCATCTTCAAATTTCCAAGGGCCTGCTGCCTTATTACCAGGATCCATGCAGACCCTGCCTGTTAGTGGCTTATCAAGCCCCCATTTACCAGCTGCTCAGCAGCCACAGCAGCAGCAGCAACTGCAGCAGCGCACATTAAGCACTAATAACTTAATCCAACAGAACCATCCGCAGTCCTCTCAGGGTAACCAGGCTTTACAACAACAAATGATCCAACAGCTGCTACATGAGATGTCTAATAACGGTACAGGAGTTCAACAGCAGTCCCTGAGTGGGCAGAATGTGAATGGGAGTATGGCAAGAAATGCAGTGGGCTTCGGAAGCAACACTGGTGCTGTGGCTCCAGCTACCTCTAATGTGTCAGGAAGTGTTGCAGGGCCTGCACCAAGCCGAAGCAACAGTTTTAAAGCTCCTTCAAACAGTGATTCTTCAGCAGCTGGTGGCAACAATGGATTCAACCAGAGAGCACCTGATTTGCCTCAGAATCTCCATTTGCAGGATGATATGGTTCCGGATATAGCTCATGAGTTCACAGAGAATGGGTTTTTTAACAGTGACCTTGACGATAATATGGGTTATGGCTGGAAGGCATGACTAACATAGTTTGGCCCAATTAATGGCTTCTGTTGGGTGAGTACCGGGCAAATCGTTGTACAGAATATTTGAAATAGCCGCCCTTTTGTTTTCTATTGTTTTACTCTCTTTTTTTTTTTGTTTTTTTTTCCGGCCTATCTAATATGGCATATTGTTGTGACATCACTTGCTTTGTGCTTCAGTAGGTGGTTTAGTGATCTTTTTTCTTCTTTTCCCTTTTATCTTCTTTAAGGATTTCCCGTTTTCAAGTCTTCCAAGTGTAATCTATTGAACGAACTTGAGAACAGATTCAGTATCTTTTCTTATTAATATGATATTTACATGCTTCACTGGCCAATTAGGACTTGTGATCTTGACTGGCGGGAAGGGGGTAAATACCAGATTATGACAAGTGTATCTATTGTTTGGTAGCTGATGACGGCCTTACCACCTATCCTGATACCTGATTTTGTAGACACAAGTCTTAATGCAGCAATGGGACGCAAACTTTTGCACTGGAGCCTTTTCTGGCAAAAAATCGGGGGATGAAGCCTAGACCAAAGGTCTAGAGGCAGCTACGCTTGGTTTTGGCTGTCTATCCTCCGCTGGTTGCTTTAACAGCTGCTAAGTTAAAAGGCAACTACTGCACAGCCAAAGTGAATAGTCGTTAAATTGAACCTAGCTGACGTTTTGCTCCATCATGATTCAAGAAAAGACTTAATGCTTACAGGCTTAAGCAACAAAATGACACAAATGGAACTGGATATCCACTCCATAAACCCACTATATCCAACATTGCTAGTGTTATAACTTCGACGCAAATTTCCAGCCAGTTTCCGGTGGCACTATTTTGTTATTTGCAGATATAAAATCCAATCCGATGTCAGATCAACAGAAGTCCAGAACCATGCAGCTGCACCTGGATTAATGTAGAATGCTAGCAAAAGAGGAAAATGTAACTGACATGAACAATTTTCAGGGTCAAGTAGGGGGCTCGTCATCGGCTTCATGAGCACCAGCTGCCCCAGTCCCAAGTAGTGCATTCAATGTCATTTTTTCCCAACCTCTTGTGCCTCTCTGTATTAATCTTGCAGTTAGAGTACCAAAAGGAGAAGATGCTGCATTCTCCCCATTAGGTGACCCTGAGGAAAGCATACAATTTTCTGTTTCAGGCAAGTACTTCAAAGTACACCTCCCTGTGGCATCAAGTATGTCTATATCAAATCTTGGTAAGAGTGGCCGCCCAACAACTTGAACGTGGGAGATACTGCACAAAGGTCAACGAATTTTACAAATTTAGAAACAGATGTTGTACCTTAAAATGAACAGAGACAAGATCCGCAATTTACACTTAAATGAACAAAAACTATGATTCCTGGGCCTCAATTGGTAGTTAATGCAGAGCAGGCCAAGATTAAAAACTGTTTCCAACAATAGCCATGCTTCAAAGTCTAACTTGCATCTGAGCATTTGATTTATTGATTGGTATATAATCTCCTGTTTAAAGAGTAAAGTTCAAATCCCCCTCCTCCCAATTAAAAAAAAAAAATTCAAAGTCCAACTTAAAGTAATTTCTTCACTGAGAAGAAGTGTGCCTCAAGATGTCCTGTTACAGCTAATTTCACAGTGCACAAAATGACGCTATCAATTTGTTAATGAAAAGCCTTAGCTAGCAGTTTCTTTTGTTCTTTTTTAAATTTGGAATTACCAGCTTCTAAAACGTTAATAATCAGAAAAATTGAACCAACAATTTAAAAACTTTAGTCATCCAAAATATCTCTCGAAAGTTCAGAGAGAGGGAGAGATAACCATATCTAATATAAACCATCCATTTCCTGTTTCTGAACTCTACCCAGCAACTCAACTTGCAAGAATCCTCCAATGCAGAGAACAGGCTCTGGTAGCTTGAATTTTTGCAAGCAATTTTCCTGTCAATAAGTTATTAGAGCTGTTTAAATGAAGCAGATGACAAGAGAATTTGAACATTAAAAAGAAAAAGAAAAACTCCATGGGAATGCTACCTTGCATTGTAGCCTAATCACACAGGATCGAGTGCAGGACAGAGGGGAATAACAGGAAAGGAAAAAACAGAACAAAAAAAGTCTAATCATTGTTGCTTAATGAGTCATAAAACAAAAGATAATACCTCTTGAATTTCCTTTCCCCAACTGAACATCAAATGAAAGCCAATTTTAGCTGGAAATTTTGGTGAAATATATGTCCATATAAACTTGTCATCTGCCAATCTGTGACTAGACGTTGAGCCATCTTAAGCGTCACTCGCCTCAGGTAACCTTGGATGACCCATTCTAAATCTAACTGCCTTTGATGAATATATAGGGAAGCCATACTGAAAATAAGCTGATACGCAAACATAATTCTGTTAGTTAAAAAAGTTTCATTACAGGCAAGCGGAATACAGAAGAGAAGAGTACAAACAAATAGAGTTGGACCTTGGAATCTCTGAACATGGAATTCTGTAACAGGACACATCTTGGCCGCCAACTTATAAATTAAAGTCTCAGGGATAGCAGGATCACTTTTGCCTTCACTTGACCAATATGATGCTATATGTTCTATTCTATCCAGTGGCTCCAAAGTGTTATGGATGCTTTCTTCAGGGTAATTATCTGTGCCGGATGCAATAATGGCCTCTGATATGCAATCTTTTCTTGTGAAAGGGTTAAGGCCTCAAGCTAAAAAGGCATAGACTCTATGATTCCTTCTAAGGCATTCCAACTCGAAGTGATCATGCTGTCTAAGTTTTACAGGATCTATCAAGTTGTTCACTTCAATGGTGTGAGCAACGCTAGAAATTTCAGGCAACAATTTCAAGCAAAGCTGCTTACAAAGACCGTTAGAAATCACTGCAAGATAAGCGAAAATTACTCATATCAATATTATTAAAGAAAAGCATATAGTAACAAATAAAATCAAAGCTAAAACTGAAGCTGTAAATAGGCTGCGTCAATCAAGACATGGTTATGGTTAATTCCAGCATGCCTTGCTTACCAAATTGGCGCCAAGAACTGGAAACCAAGCAAACTCTGATGAGATCAGCAGGGTTATTCAGATGCAGTAGAATCTTCATAGACATATCAAGTCCAAGCAATTTTATAAAATCACCACAACTGTCCATTTTGGATCTTTTGGGTAAAGATCTAACGCTTTGTAGCTACAACAATACTGCAAAACAACAGAAGATCCAAAAAAAAAAAAAAAGGTCAAAAAACAGCTTAGGAATCAATTACAAAAATTCAATTACCAAGCAACGATTGGACATCAGAATTCTCAGTTGTCTACATATAAGCAATATAAGGGCAGAAAAAGATCTTTGTTCTGGGTTTTCGTTGAAATCAATCGCGGAAAATTCGTTACCCAGCTGAAAACAGACTAAAATCCAATCACATGAAAGACAAGACTGAACATACAGGAACTGCCCCATTCCCAAAGATGACATCTTGTGAGTTCGTTAAACGGGCTTGACAAAGAAAATGAAAGAAACCCATAAGCTTATAATGCATACAATGATGCAAACATGATAGATATCACAGATGCAATCATGTAAACTCAAAACTTAAGTAAAAAGTGTATAGAAAGGAAAGATACCCTTTTGCAGAGAGAGAGAGGCGATAGATCCAAAGCAAAACTAAAAGGAACCAAACAAAAAAAAGAAAAAACCGTTAAAGACAGAAAATGTAACCATTGTAGCCACCTTTCCCGTTTAATATCAGTACGACAAGAGGGAGAACGCCACCGACCGGCCCTGAATTTCAATGAGACAGACAGTACTAAAAGCCCAACAAATAACAATATCGTGGACCTGTTATTACCATGATGACATTATGGACTCCTTATATAAAACGCTTTGTATATTTTTCTGGGGTTTGTTTTAATATTTCATGAACATGTTCTTTTTTGGCCTTTGGATCACATGGAAGGGTTAAGCATTGATTCTTGCTTTAGTGGGATGATACGAGGTTATTAATTTATTGTTGCTCTTTGTTTTTTTTTTTTTGTTTCAAAACCTTGAGATTCCCGACATGGTTGCCACTGTTGCGTTTCTTTCGTTCATGCTTTTCAAGGAATATCCACCTGAAAAAAACAAGCTTTGAAATAATAAAAGGAAAAGAAAAGAAATTGTTATACAAGTAATAGTCAAGAATAGTAATTGCTTCCTTCCCCACCATAAATATCATCTGTTAAAGTACTACAATTCTTGATTCAATCAAATGAAAGATACTTTCCACCATAAAATAATGAAGAAAGAGAGCAAGTCTTATTCTGTACCATGATGGGTAGACTGTATTCCATACAATGTTTCCTTTATCTGAAGGTTTACTCGAATAATCATCCACTCAAATAGCCACAGCTGTAACTCAAGACCAAACGATGGGGTCAGGCCCTCATGCACTAGATAAGAATGCCTAAGTGGCCGATCGTTCCTGACCAATGAATGCTTTCGGCCTGACCGCGGTCTCCCAGTGGGTCCATTTCAATCCAATCCCCTAACAGTCGATTGCTTCAATCCAAAAAAGATTGATGGAACCTTGTTGTGCTGTACAATCGACTCAACCACAGGGTGATTTGGATCCTTTCTCTTTTTCTTGAGGATTTGATTTTAGTTTTTTTTTTCTTTTTGTCATGTTGTAAACAGGGTCAATTTCAATGATTTAGGATGCAAAGAAATAGACCATTCAGCTTTAAAGGTGTAGCATTCAATAGGGTAGCTTGTATTTTCAATTGAATAGAAGTTGGAGTCAATCCCAAATAGAATTATTTTCCCATTTACTGGACAAAGAGAATAAGACAACGTTGATTAAAATGTATTAACAAAAAGAAAAAAACCCTAGCTAGAGGACATTGAGACAAAAGAACATGAAATTCACATGCAAATTATATTTGTGGACCCAAAAAAAAAAAAAACAACCCACATTTCTGTTTGAACTGCTCCCCATTTTAATGTAACATATGTAATTTAGTTTTATGTACCTGCCTACTAGAGAACATCCTAAAAACTTAGTTTACTTCAATCTCAGCCTAAACTCACTAGGGTATATCAATACAGAATCTACACAAAGACCTCCTTTGGTATGTGTACAATCGATCTGCATCATTGAAAACTTGATCTTTGCTGGGGAATTTGAATTCTCAATGACAAAATCTCCCACATGGTAATGAACCCAGTTCCCTGGTTCATACAAGTAACATTCTGACGCGGCTTGCTGGCCATTGGACGTTGAAAGTTGAAACCGGACGGGCTTGATATTCCAGCCATGAACCTGATCAAGGGTACAGACCCGTCGGCCGAATCTTTTTGAGGATTTGCCTAGCTGCAGCCTGAAGAATAGACTATATGCCCCCGGAGGAAACTCAAAATCTAATTCTCCAACCACTTCAAACCACCAGATTTGTTGAAGATATGCCACTGTCTGGAATCTATACACGTCAAAGAAAATTGATGTTTAAGTCAATTCTTCATTGGTTTCCCGATCTTCCCTTGTCACAAATATCTTCAACGAGTTAAAAAACTACTAAATCAAGTTCAGCATTGAAAAGCGTATATTTCCCAGGTTTTGTGCTTGTTTGCTTCTAATGCTAGGCAATGTTGGGAGGGAATGAAAAATTATACAAGCTCCTTGGGATTAATAAAATGTATCCCTGTTTTCATTAGAAAAGGCATCTATCTCTAGAAAAATAATGATACTAAAATTGAATACTTAAAAGACAAGGCAAGCATTCGGAATACAAACGGAACAAAAAATCTTCTCAGCATATAACTAGTAGGCCATCCAACTTGGTTCAGTCTTTTTCAGTCATAGCTCTCAAGGCGCAAGTTGCTAGTGCTAGTCCTCTTCCTAGGTGATTACAGAATCTAGATGGCGTAGTTACATCACATCCAGAAACACACACACACGAAAAAAAATCCATTTTCTTTGAGCTCCTTGATGACAACATATTCCCAATTTCAGTTGCAATGATATATTAGAATCATTTTCCATGGCAATCCAATTGAGAAAAAGAGAAAAGAAAAGAATCACAAGAACTATTCCAAAAGAAAGGGATAAACATCAAGGAATATATAGTAATGTATTACCTGGATTCTTCTGTTGGAATGTGATTCCAATATCTCCGATCATCTATCCCTGTTATTTTCAGTGCCTTGGCGGATACTGCCAAGCAAAGCTTACCGCTGTGTTTATCCAACCACACTTCCTACAATTGGAAATTTAAACAGCAAAAAAAGATTAAGAAACAGTAACTAGTGAATCGCAATGGTTTTCTCAGGCCTGGATTAGAATATATATTGTAGTCAAGAATCACATCCCCAAATCCTTGGTGGGTATGTCTGTTTATACATCGTACAGGATAATCATTAACAATTGTGATCAAAGATCAAATGGAAACTAATCTTTTTCTTCCTTTTGATTGGTGATGAGCAAAGAAGAGAACGAAAGCTACCTTGGAGCCACCATCAAATCGATTGGGGCAGCAAAGTCTTGCATAAGTCTCTTTCTTGCTTAAAGTCTCCGGACTTTGTCCAAGAACTTTCTTAACCAGATACCTGTAGTTTGATGGCAGCTTTGTTTCCCATACAAAATCAGCCAAAGAAGCTCCACGAAAGGCCCTGTTCAAGCTCGCTAATTTGCATATCTCTGGTGGATCCAAGCACATAAAAATTGATGATATACAGCTTTCTGGCACATCATCAAGACCAGGCCTTAATGGAAAACCCCTTTGAGCATCTGCCGCCAGAGCAGAAACACCAGCCCCCATAAAAATAAAAACAAGAGAACCAGGGAAAACCTAAGAAAAGTAAAGCAAAATTTTATTTCAAGAAAGGGTTCAGAGGTAAAGGAGAAGATGGTATATGATGTAGGAAACTGGAGGAGAGATCGAAGAAGATGCCACCATTTCCTTCATGTTTAAGGGAGAGGGAGAGGGAGAGGGGCAGAGGGGGTTTCTTTTTTGGGTTTTAACAAAGGAATGCAGTCCTTGAGAAAAGGGATAAAGTGGGAGTCCTATATATCAATATTCTCCACTGGACAATGGAAAAGGGGGCGTGTAGATGAGTGTGCATGGAATGTATTCTGTCTTTGGATTCGAGTAATGTTATTTATACGTTATCCATACACCAGTCTTTCTGGCTTCAGTAAAAGCCTGGCTAATCCACAAAAATTCCCAATACAGGCAATAAAGTTGTTCAAAGCTCGGCAAATATCATTTTGTTTATATTTGATTTCTCTTCTAATTTTCTTTTAAATTTTGAAAAATTTAATTTTAGTTTATACTCCCTACCAGAAATGTGTTCATTGCATCAATGTATAAATTCTAAATTGTATTGTATTTTATTCTGAAGATAAGGCAAGCATATATGGAATTCAAACACCCATTTAATTAATTCACTGTTACTGATTATGGAATGAAAGCCATACTTGTTACAAAAAGGAATATATATATATATATATA
>NW_018397254.1:7180220-7181303 GCF_002168275.2 Theobroma umbraticum | reverse complement strand
ACAGGTTTTCTACCCTTTTACCTTCATTTCTTTGCCAATCAAATTGATAATGAATAAAATTTTTCAGGAATGAAAGAAATAAATTTGTGCCTTTATATTTCTTATCTGTGCCTTTATTTTTCTTATCTTTGCCATTAGGTTTAATTGTAATTTGTTTATACGTTTGTAGACATTGAGGTTGGCAGATTTTGTGGTAAAAGAACCAATGGTGATTGGCCATGAGTGTGCTGGGATCATAGAGGAGGTTGGAGGTGAAGTAAAGAATTTAGTTCCTGGAGACCGTGTGGCATTGGAACCCGGGATCAGTTGCTGGCGATGTGATCTTTGCAAGGAAGGTCGATACAATCTATGCCCTGAAATGAAGTTTTTTGCCACACCACCAGTTCATGGTTCTCTTGCCAATCAGGTGAACCTATAAGCTGAATTTCATTATAAAAAAAGGATCTAGTTTTATACTAGTGCTGCATCTTGCTAGTGTTAGTTTAACATGGTTTATGCTGTTCTAGAATACAGGAACATAATATGCATTGAATCAACCATTGAAAGAGTGAAACTCGGAATGGTGCATATCTGTTACAGTGATTTAATATTTTATTAGGGGACCTTGATCCAAAATTTCTCTAGTATATTTTAGAGGTTTATTAAGGGGTAGTCTTCAAATTTCAGATTCAAAAGGCTTCAAGGATAAAGTTCTGTCAATTTAAATTGGGCCCCTTATGTGTAAAAGTGTTACTTACTTGGTTAACAACTCCTTTAGTTGTTTCTATGTTGGTCTCTGTTGAATATAATGTTTGTTGTACTTCTAATGTCATCTCATTACATCTAAAGTCATGCTTGATGTGAGACCTTAAAGCACAAACAAGCCAAGACTTTTCTTACCATGTGGAGAATAAGAACTTTGAATTACAAAATAAATATGGTTATGTGATCATCTTCAAAGCTAATGTAATCATGGAGATTTGTGCTACAGGCAAGTTGGTATTAAAGGTTTGGCTTATGTTAAATTAAACTGCCATCCATGCTAGGAGGGCTATGGTAAGAATGTAATGACTTTCTCATTTAAAAGTAGAGTTCTGGAAAATG
>NW_018397254.1:7180109-7180210 GCF_002168275.2 Theobroma umbraticum | reverse complement strand
GTATTATATGAATGTTGGTCATTGTCATTTTCATTTTATGGAGATTAGAATGAATTTGATGGAATCGAATCTTTAGGACTGCTAATATATGAGTTGATTTG
>NW_018397254.1:7179754-7180099 GCF_002168275.2 Theobroma umbraticum | reverse complement strand
GTGCATCCTGCAGATTTATGTTTCAAACTACCTGACAATGTGAGCTTGGAAGAAGGGGCTATGTGTGAGCCCTTAAGTGTAGGGGTTCATGCTTGTCGCCGAGCTAATATTGGTCCAGAAACAAATGTGTTGGTCATGGGAGCAGGACCTATAGGGCTTGTTACGATGCTGGCAGCTCGTGTTTTTGGGGCACCTAGAATTGTCATTGTAGATGTGGATGACAATCGACTATCTGCTGCTAAGGATCTTGGTGCAGATGGAGTTGTTAAAGTTTCAACAAAAATGCAGGTTCATAACATCCTTAAAGTCCCTTTTTCTTTTCATAGAAATTCTTATCATTTCAAT
>NW_018397254.1:7178818-7179744 GCF_002168275.2 Theobroma umbraticum | reverse complement strand
TCACCATTATTTCAAATGTCATGATTTCATTCAAATTTTATGATATTCAATATATATTGGAACTTCAGTTTGAAGTTGGCACCAGCAGGCATTTTATACAGGCTTGTTAAAGGGTCTCTCTTAAAGAATTGCTTTTTTTTTCATGATGACCAATCAGTAGGAATTCATTTTTATCAGGATTTTGGTGATTTTGACATTGCTCAACTAAAGGTGTCAAATATATAATGTCATGAGTATCTTTTACTCCATTGTCAGAGTTGGAGTCACTTTTGTGTTCTACTTTTATTATATTACAGGATGTACCTGAAGAAGTTGAAAGAATATGTAAAGTGATGGGAGCAGGAGTGGATGTAAGCTTTGATTGTGCAGGCTTCAACAAAACGATGTCAACTGCTCTGAGGGCCACTCGTGCTGGTGGCAAGGTTTGCCTTGTGGGAATGGGCCATTCTGAGATGAATGTGCCACTCACTCCAGCTGCTGCAAGGTACTTATTTTATTGACTTATTTAACTCATGGTGAAAATTTTTGGTTATATACGAATGGTTTATGAGTAATAGAATTTTAGAAGTTAGACATGGTAAAGTGTTGAAAGCTGATAGGCACAAAAGAAAATTGTACCAAATGTTGCAACAATTTGTAGAATATTTAGGTAGATATTAAACCTATGATTTCAGCTGTGTCCGGCACTGTGCTCTTTCACCACTCAAAGGTGATGGTTTTCATAAAATGCAGGGAAGTTGATGTTGTTGGAATTTTCCGGTATAAGAACACTTGGCCTTTGTGCCTTGAGTTTCTAAGGAGCGGTAAGATTGATGTGAAGACCCTCATAACCCACAGGTATGGGTTTTCCCAGAAAGAGGTGGAAGAAGCTTTTGAGACCAGCGCACGTGGCGGCAATGCCATTAAGGTCATGTTTAATCTGTGAC
>NW_018397254.1:7177504-7178808 GCF_002168275.2 Theobroma umbraticum | reverse complement strand
ATTAAGAATGCTGCTATGTTATTGTAGTATTTATGTAAATATAGGTGGGAGGTCAAAGACAGATGCATATTCCCAACAAAGTAGTAGCATGTGGAAACCAGCTACATAGCATAATGGACTTTTCCTAAGCCTCTGGCTGTACATGCAATAAATTTTTTATGGCTTTGCATGTTTTTTCATATGACCATACCCTTTATTTTTTTCACAAAAGAAGTACTAATACTTATATTTTGTTTTGTTATATAGCTCTGTTTGGCTATTGTTTTTGTTATTCGCTTTCTACCTTTACAATAAAATATAAAGGACGCTTTTTTGAATATAAAAGCAGAAAATATCCAAAGACACAAAAAGCATTTAATTGAATAAAATTATTGCTGACACAACCAGCCAGCAAAATTAATTCCATGAGAAACAACATACAGAGAGGCGAGAGCTGGGAGAAGGGGACGACCAAGAGGTCGACGGGAGGAGAGGGAGAAATCAAGATATCACTTCAACTTGGCACATTGAATACTAAATTCCCAACGTCAGACCACTACGATTTATGAGTTATTACGGCACACACTAAGCTGACGGGCTTGGTGCTGCAAAACATTCCACCAGCAACCCAAAATTGTTTTCTCTAATCCCTAATTTCTCCCACAAACTTACAAACTACAAAAGGCCTTCCCATAAGGATAAAAAAAAAATCAAATAATTAACATAAAAAATACATAATGATGAATATGTTATAAGAAATCACACGACACATCAGGACGTGGCAATTGGCTGTGCCCACTTCCATACTCTATAACCAGCTCCATCGCCAGTGAAAAACAGGCCACCAGGGCCTACCTCAATAGCACGAATCTCCTGCTTAGCAAAAATTTTACCCCTCTCCGAAAACCTTCAGCAAAAGAAATACAGTATTCCCATAAGCAGGTTGAAAGGACCCAAATTGGGAGCAATTACATGTAGTTCTGCACTAGGATAAAAGTAGGTCTCCATTAAAACTTACGAGGGCAAATCATAGAGCCGGACAGAATTGTCACTGCATGTGCATAGCAAGACGGGCTTGGATTCTGTGTCATGCATTCCACGAAGATTAAGCAGGCCCTGGTAACAACAACCCACACTACAAGTGGTAAAATTCCACAAGATCCTGAGGAGATTACATTGAAAAGCAGAAGATAGAATTGGAACAATTTACAATTTAGCATTTCTACATAAATCTATCTGACAAAGCACTTTAGTACTTCTAACTAAACCAATCTCCCAAACAAATTATACTTTTTTTGGTGAATTAAACCACCAGATACTTGAAT
>NW_018397254.1:7176930-7177494 GCF_002168275.2 Theobroma umbraticum | reverse complement strand
ATTCAGACTGTCAAGACAACCTAGAAACATTTGCTTTTTGCACTACAGTGAACAAATCTAAACTTTGACGATGATCTATATCAAGAATAGATGCATGGATATTGAAGATCAAGCTATCTTGACCGTATCAAATCAAGGAAACTTCTAGAAACAAACTGACTACACAAATTAAACTTTTTCCTATATGTAACCATCTTACAACCTACTTGAAAGTTCCAAATACAAGCAAACTTGCCACACCCTAAGGCTTTTATTGCAACCTGTAACCAATAAAGCTCTGTTTGGTTCATACTTTTACTATTTGCATTTTGCATTTTTCTTTTTTGAAAAAAAAATGAATATAACGCAAAAGGAAAAAATTAAAAAATAAATATATAAAAAAAAGAGGAACAGCAAAAAGCAAATGTACCAATCAAACAGAGCCTAAATATTCCCAGACGCAGTTTTTATGATGAAATAAAACTCAGAAAAGGAGATTGGGTTGCTGTAGTGGTCGAGACATGCTCAATCATGTACAAAATTTGAAACTGTGAGTAGGATCATCCATATTCTTCAACTCTTTTC
>NW_018397254.1:7176612-7176920 GCF_002168275.2 Theobroma umbraticum | reverse complement strand
CAAAATATTAGAGATTATCAAATCTCCCAACAGCTGAAAAGCAGATTCAATCCCCCACATTCTCAGCATACGTCTTAAGTCCTTAGGCTTAAGCCTCACAACATATAAATCACCTATTTTTAAAACCCACAGCTGTTCCAGGACAAGGGATGAGATGGCCCTTACTGGTATTAATTTATAGTTCTAATGCCTTAAAGGGTCATACTCAGAGAATTTTCAAAAAATATATATTTTGCTAGAAGAAATAGCATCCCCTTTCTTTTTTCCCCCTATGCCTCTACATTACAGAAATAGCATATACAAGAAAC
>NW_018397254.1:7176187-7176512 GCF_002168275.2 Theobroma umbraticum | reverse complement strand
GTTTCTTGTATATGCTATTTCTGTAATGTAGAGGCATAGGGGGAAAAAAGAAAGAGTATGCAATTTCTTCTAGCAAAATATATATTTTGTTTTGAAAATTCTCTGAGTATGACCCTTTAAGGCATTGGAACTATAAATTAATACCAGTAAGGGCCATCTCATCCCCTTTCCTGGAACACCTGTGGGTTTTAAAAGTAACTGATTTATATGTTGTGAGGTTTAAGCTTAAGGACTTTAGAGGTATGCTGAGAATGTGGGGGATTGAATCTGCTTTTCAGCAGTTGGGAGATTTGATAATCTCTAATATTTTGGTGATCTTGGGAAA
>NW_018397254.1:7176004-7176177 GCF_002168275.2 Theobroma umbraticum | reverse complement strand
AATATGGATGATCCTACTTACAGTTTCAAATTTTGTACATGATTGAGCATGTCTCAACCACTACAGCAACCCAATCTCTTTTTTTGAGTTTTATTTCATCATAAAAACTGCTTCTAGGAATATTTAGGTTCTGTTGATTGGTACTTTTGCCTTTTGCTGTTTCTTTATATTAT
>NW_018397254.1:7175697-7175994 GCF_002168275.2 Theobroma umbraticum | reverse complement strand
ATAGTTTTATTTTTTCCTTATGCGTTATAGTCATTTTTTGTCAAAAAAGAAAAAGGCAAAATGCAAATAGTGAAAGTATGAACCAAACAGAGCTTTATTGGTTACAGGCTGCAATAAAAGCCTTAGGGTGTGGCAAGTTTGCTTGTATTCGGAACTTTCAAGTAGGTTGTAAGATGGTTACATGTAGGAAAAAGTTTAATTTGTGTAGTCAGTTTGTTTCTAGAAGTTTCTTTGATTTGCTATGGTCAAGATAGCTTGATTTTCAATATCGATGTATCTATTCTTGATATAGATCAT
>NW_018397254.1:7175401-7175559 GCF_002168275.2 Theobroma umbraticum | reverse complement strand
GGTTGTCTTGACAGTCTGAATGAAAAAGACAATTCAAGTATCTGGTGGTTTAATGCACCAAAAACAGTATAACTATTTTGGGAGAATGGTTTAGTTAGAAGCATTAAAGTGCTTTGTCAGATAGATTTATGTAGAAATGCTAAATTGTAAATTGTTCC
>NW_018397254.1:7174908-7175301 GCF_002168275.2 Theobroma umbraticum | reverse complement strand
TATATATATATATATATATGCATGTATATGATTAAAATACCCACAAATCCTTTGTATTCATGCATTTTGTTTAATTTAATCTTTACACTCAAAATCAAAACAATTTTTTTATACCACATGATAGATAAAAAAATTCTAAATTTTTTTTTATGTCATCTCATAGGGATTAAATTGAACAAAAATATATAGTACATAGACTAAATTAAACAAAATTGAGATGTTGAGAAACGAAATTAAAAAAAAAATTTAAAAATTACAAATATTTAAATAGATGATAAATATACTTATTAATAAGCTAAATATTTAAGTGTAAAAGATTTATGTTGTTAAAAAAATATATAAATATTTTTTTACTTGATTATTTGATTTTAAAATATGTATATTAATTTATCT
>NW_018397254.1:7128562-7174828 GCF_002168275.2 Theobroma umbraticum | reverse complement strand
AAATAATTTATATTATATTATAAAATAATATAAAAAAACTAAATAAATTATTTTCTTGCATTTATAATAGTACAAAAATTTAAAATTTATTTGACTTAGGTTTCAACTTGAGCTGAACTCAAATTAGTAAAATAGGTTGATTTAATTTTTTCTTTAAAAAAAATAGATATGGAGTTAGCAATAATTATAAACATAATTCTTCGTTCTAACTTACTTAATTTTGACATGATAAACATCTTATTACAATTATAGAATTTGAGTTATTCTGCCCTTTCAATTTTTTATTTATTTTTTATATTTTTATTTTGTTTAATATTTCAGAATATATTTTTTAGGTTGAAATTTCTTAGATTAAAGACTACATTTGTGGTTGATGGAGTTAAATATAATTGTAAACATTAATACAATTTTATTTTATATTTACAAAATTTTTGTAAATCCAAATTAATAGTTTAAATTTAAATTCAACAGAATTTGATTGTAGTATTTGAAATTAAATAAAATCATTTTATAAGAAACTTTGAGTAAATTTAAATGAAAGATAAATTGGGTAAGGGTTAAATAATTTCAAAAGAATGGATATTGAAAATTGAGAAAATTGTAACTAAATCAACTTATTTTATTTATTTGAGTTCAGCTTATGTTAAAAACTAAGTCAAATAAATCAAATTTTTATACTGTTATAAATGAAGAAAAAATTTATTTAGTCTTTTTATATTATTTTATTTTAACATAATGTAAGTTTTTATCTAAACTTAACTTTTGGTATGAAATTTTTTTCAATTTTTTTTATAAAAGGAGAATTCAAATTTAATTTTTTCAAAGAAAATAAATTAATGTTCATATTTTAGAATCAAATAATTAAATAAAACAATATTTATATATATTTTTCAATACCATAAATATTTTACACTTAAATATTTGACTTATTAATAAGTATATTTATCATTTACTTAAAGATTTATATTTTTTAAATATTTTTTTTAATTTAGTCCTCTCAATATCTCAATTTTGCCATTTTAATCCCTTAGTATTGTTTTTTTTGTTCAATTTAATCTTGTACATGGTACAAAAAATTTTAAAATTTTTTATTATTCGTACATTGATACGACACATGTCAATGTTCATGTAATATTATCACATCATCATATCAATGCACGATACTATCACGTGTCATGTCACGTCATCATGTAAGTGTATGTTATAAAAATGTACATTAACACTAACATCATCTTTTAACGAAAAAATTAAGATATGTTATGAAAGGATTAAATTAATAATTTTTAAAATTAAAAATTAATTTATTTTATTTTAAATATATAGATTAAATTGAATAAATATATAAATACATGAACTTGATGATGAGTATTTTGACTATATATTTATATACTAGTAAGGTATGTGTGATTCGGGCTACTTTTGCCTGCCTGGCCATGAGGATGGGCGGTGACTGTATTAGGGGCAGGTAGGCGATCTTTCGGCAAAGAAAAAGGCTTCACCGAACAAGATTTAGTTGTTTGTATTAGGAATTGCTGACATATATTAGTGTGGAGAATGCAACACCCTTAATTGCTTTTGAACACACGTAACATATTTACATACACTGTACCACAAAACTCATTGGCCACATGCAACACCATTAATACATACAACCCCATGTTTTCCTCGCACGATTCTTTTAATTGGGAAAGGAGAATTAATTAATGGATTCAACAGCTGGCACGACACTGATCATTCCCTCTTCTCATCTCATCAGATTATTCAATTCTGTGGGAGATAGAGAGCTTGAAAAGCTTTGGTTAAAAAATTACCAACTGGATTCACATGGGTTGACTGTTTCCCTAATTAACTAGAAGTGCGTGGGGCCATTTGTACAGTGCTTGCTCCGCAAAGTGTTGCCTGTTGACGCCAGATGGGGTTTTGGTCTAAACCGAAAATATGTTTGTAAATTGATGTTCTTTTAATTGCACTCATTTTCCGCCACTGGTGAATTGTCATTGTTTTTTCGATTGTCAGGTTTATCGTTTATGTCATCGCATCGTGTGGACATGCTTATAGTCCGCAAACCGAACCAAAAAGCAATAATGAAAAGCTATATATGTGGTTTGACCATCTGTTTCAATTATTCCAAAGAGCTTAAACCCAGCAAATTATTCGGTTCAACAAGGAAAAGACATTACTAGGCTGGGCCCTTTTCCTCATTTTCTGAATCCCTATTTCAAGTTATTTAGATAGATTGGATAAAACATCGAGTACTCCAAACTAGTATAGACGACGTCCCCCAATAATTCGCAACTTTTCTCATGAGTTGAACCAAATTATGGTGTCCACATGATTCGTGTTCAGAAACAATAATGTCTCTTTAGACCCTGCCGTTAACGTGGTGCTGAGTCAGAATACAAGTAAGAGCCACAAACCTTGTTCACATACCAAATCTAATACGTGTGGGAGTTCCTGACTAATTCCTGTGCATGAGATCAAATCAACCCCGATACATATAATTTTTGTTTGGCTACCAAGCAGTCTAATCCTGAATTCCCTTTTGTTTAAAATGGAATTGTTTCCTCAATTGAGTTTGATTGCGAATGCCAATTATGTGTCTCAACCGACTTGCCAGCAATGGAAATGGTTGAAGGAAATTTTGCTAATATTATGAGAGCAAACTTTGCTTCAAATTCGATGATTAAGTCACGGGAGAGATTTCAATTCTATAACAAATAAGATTTTAATTCACAATTTACACGTGTTAGGAATATTTACCTAAAAATTCATAGCAAGTCGCTTTTCAAGACTTACTGACTAGGATGTTTTTCTCGCTTGTTTTACATCTTTTCTTCCAGTGAAAATTTTTGACAAACTCGAGTTCAACGAATGGTCGCTGTTGTAGTCCTGTCAATGGAAGAACCTTTTTCATCATTTCACTATATGGAACAAACGAAGCCGCCCTATGGAAATTCAACATGCAAAATTTTCGTCTAAAAGACGTAGGTTATGATTACATTTTACGCTAGGGATTGGAATTTAATTTCCTAATTGATTCGAGCTTGAGCTAGAAAGCATTAAAGAACAATATTAACAGTTTAACTGGAAAATATTTCATAATAACCAAGTGGATATATAGAACTGATTCTTCACAAATTTAGTGGTTGAGATCTAGCATATGATTCTATTCTACTACACTACTCCCTTAGATATACCTTTGAATGGTCCCACTCCTAGAGAAGAATATCTTTATGACTTTATCAACTAATCAATCGTGCTACCAAACATTGATCTGTTGATTCATCACGTTCCGCACAGTTCTACTTTACATAAATTTATGAAATAAAAACGAAAATCATTACATTGATTGAGCATTAATGTCCGCCTCTTGGGTACATTTATGTTCATGAAAATTATAGTATGAAACACATGCGGTTATAGCCCACCCTCTTTTTGTTATCCTGGTTCCATGTTAAAAGAGCAGTGACAGTACTGTTTATTGTCATTGTTCCATTGTTTTTCTTCTTTTTTTTTTTTGGCCAATTTTTGTTCCATTGTTAATAATAGAGTACTATGATAACAGGGCTATCAGTCCATCCTTTAGGGGCTAGCGCCTGGAAAAAGGATGCTAGTAAAGAAGGATATCTCCCCAGTTTTGAGATCATTGTTGTCTGAGTAAATCAACCGGCATTCCTGGATAGGGATGAAAACATGAAAACAAAGGCTGTTGAATTTTTACATTGATCTGCATGAATGCAGGAGCCAGGAAGAGTCAAATTGATGGAATTTCTGGCAGTCAACAGGGCATAGCAGATTGGTTTTGATTTGAACATGGAGAATAGTTAGTTGCAGGCATGACATGAAACCAGCTACCTTAAACTTATTATTATTCAGAATAGTACAGTTTTTCTCATTGACGTAAGATGCATTCGAGATTTTAAAAGTATAACTTATATAACTCAGTGTTTAAGGGAACAGCAGAAGAAAGAACTAAATAAAATGTAAAAGAGTTAAATATGTACAACTTTATAGAAAGGTGGACAGAAGCAGTAATTCCTAACATGGAAGCCTCCCCAAATCATACAGTCACCTCCTCTTTGCAGACGCAGCAGCTCTGTCAGACACAGGTCGATAAAGATTATATACTTTCTTTCTTTTTTTTTTTTGCTGAAGGTGGATAATTCTACAAAGTACCAACAATTCGAACAATATTCATAATCAGAAGTACTATTTCCTTCTTTCTTTTTCCCCTTTTTCCTTTCTTCAGGTGATTATTGGACTAGAATATAAAACACAGGCAATGCACCATAACATGGAAAAATGAATGCAAGCCTGAATGTTTGCTTGGAACATTGTATTTGCAACAAAATTAAGCAATGATCAAAGGAAGATACATACGGTTGGTACTTGGTAGTCAGAGAATTAAAAGGATATATATATATATATACATATAGAGAGAGAGAGAGAGAGAGAGATGAGCCAAAGGGAAAAAGAACTTACGTTGTCTTCTTCTAACCAATTCTTAATGCACTCCTCGTGATACTTGTGTGCGCAGGGCAGGGTCATTAATGCATCCCCCCGGCGATATTGCATCTTACATATCACACACCTGGGCTCACGTGTAACATAAAGCATAATTATATCAGAAAAAGAAATCCTATATTTTGTGGAAACTGACCTACAGATTATAAAAAAATATTGCAACATTTAGGACTTTTGTCAAATTAAAGTGAGTTCAAGCAAATCGAAGGCGGATAATTTGTGACGTATTCCAGTTTACCCAGTGAAAGGTTTAAGGAGATGGCAACTGAATAACAGGTTGGTCAAGCTACTGTGCTTCTCTAATAAATAAGATTCAGAATCTCAGGTGAACATGGTTTAAATATTCACCTTTGTACGAGTAAGTTGACCCTCAATCTGACACACCAATGCAATGCATTATCTTAACATTAAAATGACAAGTTGCCAAATGATAATTAATCTTACTCTGAGTCTTCATCAGCAGATTTGCCCTTTTTCTTGGATGATCCTTTGTATTTGTGAGTTGGTAACCGGGACATCTGCTCTATTGATAGTCCTTTCTTAGCACTACCAATGGATTGTCCTAATTCGGAGATTTGCTGACAAAAGATAATGCCCAAAAGCTTATATTATTGTTTAATAAGGTTTACATAAATTTTGTATGATTCATATCAGATAAAGGTTATTTTTTATTTCTAACTTTGTACTCTTTTCTTGGTTCTTTAGATGTCAGAAACAAACATTTAAGAGGATCCACAGATTATTTGCACATCATTCAGGAAGTAACATTGAAGTTAACAAACCAAGGTTAGAAACTTAGCCACACAACTTCACAGCCACCATGTTTAAGATAAACCATTCACTCCCACATGCAGACTCTGTGCACATATCTTTCAAATGCTTTTTGTTTTATTATTCGCTTTCGCTTCTACCAAAAATTCCAACAGCGGATAGAGTGCAGCCTTGAAAAGAATGCCTACCTCATACGTCATGTTATCAGGATCAACATTATCTTGATCTTCCCCCTGCAATTGAGCATAGAACCTAGTTTTATACATATAATGATTGACTATATGTTGGTACAAAGAGAGCACCGATCCTTTACCGAAAACGAAGGTCCTTCTTGACGGACACCTCCAGCCCCTGCAGACAGTGAGAATTGAATTATCTTGACCAACAATACAGTGCTGAACCCTTACAAAACTGAAGAATTAATAGAGTCTTGGTTTATATGGGTAAAAATACTATTGAATTATATGAAGTGCCTATATATATAGAGGGTCCGAATCAAGCATCCTAGTCAATTGATTTTACCTGTTCTAAAGTGTTCATCAAAGGAAAAGTTTTGGAAACCATCCTCCATCTCCTGTAAGTGTCTTGCTAGAGCTTCATCTGATGTATGCCCTGAGTACTCCCCCCAAGAACTACTGCTTCCGTAATTATCTCCATATGAATAATTGTTATCATGCCTTTGATATATTGGAACCGCAAGCCCCTTAAAACAATGAAAGAAATTAACCCGTCTTTGAGAAATTTACTTTCTAGCCTCACATACAGAAGTCAGTTCAAATTACAAAATTAGAGATGAAGAAGAGGAGCCAAGGGAAGCAGGGTGGGAGGGGTGGCAATAAGCCCATTCAGGTTCAGGTACCTCATCATGGTATATCTGTTGTATATTGTCAGCTTCATAGAAAAACATGTCATACAGGTTTTTCTCAATGTTGTCCCAATAACTATCACTATTTCCTGATCTGCCTCTCCACATGATGGCTATTCACAGATACGAAAACTATATACCTGATACTCCAAATTGAAAAGAAAAGCCCTTCCGTTGCAATCCTTTAGATCATCCGGTCGCACCAGTTTTTGGAGCATTGGTAATTAGTTTATGTTTCTCCACCTTCGGCCTGAGATATATATATATATATATATAACGGGCTGCCATTTTTATTAGACCAGTGATCAAATATTATTAGCGTGGAAACGCATTTGAATGTGCTTGTTTAAAAAGATATAGTGGTAATAAATTTTCTGATGAGGAAGGATCCATCATGAAATAACTCATTTATGGTAGGAGACTCCCTCAACTTCAAATGTCTGGCATTGGTAAATCTATCCAATAAAGGCTCCTGATGGGAGGACCCTGCCATGTCTTTTTCATTAACAACCTCTTTAAATTTGAAAACAATGCATTAAGTTAAATTGTTTTCTAGGCGTGATGATTTTGTCATATCCTTTTCCTCAGCGATGGATGGAGAATGCCATTGCTAATTATATAACTCATTATCATTTTCATGAGTTCGAAATTCCGAATCAAATATCTTGAATTTTTAGATAAAATTAAAAAACAGAATATCTCATGAAATGTAATTAAAGATTATCACGCGTCAACAGAGCTTTTTTTTTTTTTTTTATAAAATGCATGTCTACTCCTAATGGAAACTCTATCTGAAGCAATGGTGGAGAGGATTTGAAAGAAATCTATGATAGACTCGAAAAGGGGATGCTGACTTGATCTTTGACCTTGCTTCAAAAATGATGCACAAAGAAATTCAATGCATCCATGAAAGCAAACAGAAATAATTGTGGGTCATTAATTATGATTTTTCAATGCTAAAAACCTATTTTGTGATTGTAAGCATTGATATCTCATGAGCTGGGAAAGTTGTAGTGATATGAATTTTTCCAGTTGAAAAATACCAGCGCGGAGGATGCGAGTGGTATAATTTGTTTTGCAGACCTCTATATACAAGACTCTGGAGAAACAGTGGTTTTCTCAATTATGGAGCTAGCAAATATTTGAAAACCATCCACGAGAGATTAATAAAAGAAGTCTTGTCTTTAGTAGAAAAGATTTCATAAGAAAACAAGACCTCACCTAATACCTGCCCCGATCTCAACCCTACCTCATCACTAGGATGCTTAAGAGCTAGCTTGGATATGAAAACGCACAAAAGAATGAATTGGTGATGACACAAGATAATCCAAATAGTTAGCTCTCCAAGAACAGGTTTTAAAAGGAAAAGCCTCGTCTTGAAAGAACAAGATTCGTCTGCCAATCTCTTAACAAATTCCAAAGGCTGTATCCTACTCCGAAGGCCATTTAAAGCCACATTCATTTTGTTGGAAGTCAAAGGCAGAGCAGGTATTTAAATCAGTCTACTAGTATAGCTCGAGGGATCATGCAAATAGTCTTTTTACATTTACAGAAAAAATCCAAGAGTTACAACTCTTCCATACCACAATTACACACCCAATCTAGAAACTAAGAGCACATTCCTATTCCTCCAACAACAAATAACTGGCAATCAATCACCTCCAACCTGTCTCTTCCATGAGTCTTCCACAATCAACTCATCAACTCCCCAATCCTCATAACTGAAATGTTATACCAAAGGTAAATCCATCAGAAACGCAAAAAAGAAAGCGAGTAAATAAAGACATGACAAATTGACCACATTCCCCACCCCACCCATTTATTTTCAATTTTTCTTTCCATTCTTTCCTTTAAGTACATAGCAACACTTACAGCTAAAGCCCAATGTTCAATTATTCCCTTATAGAAACCAAGAACAGAATTCCTTTTAACTAGATCTCACCTTCCATCGGGCAAGTAGCGCCGGATGGTGAAGGGTATTTTCCGCTCTCGAAGCTCCTTCATGGCGATCTAATACAAATGCCAAAAAAATGAGGGTTATAGCAAAGAAAAAGCAATACAATATTATTCTATAGGATAAATGACATGAAGTGTTCTCACTAATCATGCAAAGCAAAAACAACTTGCTGACGAGTTGTCTAGGTCAAGCATGGGATACTGGAAAGAAAGCTGTCAGATCAAGTAAAGGAAATATATCTAAAACTTTTGGGACAAGCAAAGTAACTGCCACTTCAAGGAACAAAAAGGGAAAACCCAGGAAAAACATCCAAATGCAACTGAAAACCAATCATGTTTCAACCAAACATGATGCAAAACAAGGAGGTTAGGACCAGGTCGAATCATTGTTGTATTTTCGGTTGAGGAATTTTGATTTTATATGTTCCTTGACACATTCAGTGCGCACAGTACTACATACTTCAAGCATTCAAGTGTGCAATATTAACAAGATACAAGAAACCCATTCAAATGTTCTTGGGCAGTATCATGTGTATATTACATACTGACGACTGAAGGACAAGAAGGTCCCTTGTTGACCACATATCAGCTGCACGATAAGACAATAGACACCACCAAACAGAGTTACATCCTCCAAACATATTGCAGAAATAGTATTTCAGCATTTGTTGTCGTCTCCACAATCTTTCCTTTTAGTTTCAATTCTCTATAAATCATTTGTCAAACAACAAACATGCATCTAGGAGGCCTATTTCCTACATACAATCTAAAAACTTCTCTACAGCAATAAAATAAATAAACATTATAGAGAATTCAACGTCCATTTTCTGCAAATTGATATGCAAAACACATATTGTCTAGTAAGTAAGCAGAGTGGAAATCTCATATAAGCAGTCAACTGGCTTTAGGATAAAAGTGCAAGCAACATTTGTATCAATTTTCAAAAAGGAAGACTATAAGAAAGAGACAGTAGAAAAACGAGAAATGTAGCCATTAACAAAAACTTACCTCAAGTGGGTCAGTCTCACCCTCCAACTCAACCATAACAGGAGCATTCATGCTGCTCAGACAAAAACAAAATTTGTTTGAGCATATAATAAGACTGAAACTGCTAAATCCTACAACCAACCCCCTTCAACAAAAAAATCTGAAGTATAAGTTAACCTGATCTGCAGGGCACGAGTACCCAAGATTCTAGCACGCTCATATTTGGTCATGTACTTTGAGGTTTTGCGAATTTTGTCCTTAGAACCCTGCTCTTCTTTTTCCTCAGTTTCAATAGGTTCCACAGGAACATCATCATTGTTATTGTTTTCCAAATCTTCCTCGGCTCCTTCCTGTCCATCACATACAATTTGACAACAAATAGCTCTATCACATACATCGGATTTCTTTTAGATAACAATGAAAAAACAAATTGATCCTCACTTCAATCTCAGGCTCTGGTGGCTCATCCTCATATCTGCAGCAACAATTTTAGCAACCCGAGTTTAAGTTCTTAAGCAACAATAACATAAAATGCCGAAATTTCACAGCAAATACAAAAGTAGAACAGATATAGGAAAAATCTTTACCCTCTGTTTCGTTGCTTAGAAAAAGTAGGGTTCAAAAGTGAAAATTTCCCAGTACAAACGAATTTTTAATTAAAAAAACAGGAAACTATTAGTTTCCCAATTTCCAAACAATCGAAGAACAAAAACTAATAAAAACCCACTTCTCCGATTACTTTACTATCCAAATTTCAACAGAAGCTGAAAAGCGTAGTCAAAAATTGTACAATCGAATACACAAAAATAAAATATAAAACCGACAAAGGAAGGAAGGAAGAAAGAAGGAAAGAGAGAGCACCCCATATCCATGTCATTATAGTCGTCGTCCGCCATTGTAGATTTGCCTAAAGAAACTTGGGTGGGTGTGGATTCTCGCGGGTTTTTGCGCAAAGCTTTACTTCCTCCTCTGCTTCTCCTCTGGAAAGCCCTAACAGAACAACAGAGGTTTATTAATGCTCTAGACTGCCCCTTATTTAAAAGCAAGCCCACTAAACCCGTCTAATTTCACAAAACTGACCCTGAGGTTTCTCGTAATATCATTTGTTAACCCATGCCTACGCCGCCATGCCTTCTTTTTTTTTTTTTCTAAAAAATTTACAAGTTGAATTATTATTATTATTATTCCTTTCTTTTTTTGGAGGAATGAGTTGGAATATCCATAAAAACTCTTTTGCAATATTTTCTTTCAAACCAATATTTGTGAGCAATTGTAGTGAGAAACTAATTGTGCTTTTAAATTTTCAGAACAATTGTTTAATTCTCGTAACAGACTATCTTATGGACCCATTTTTTATGGTAGGGTAGATTATATAATAGAAAGTCGGAAGGCACCCATTTTCGAGGAAATACATTTAAATTATTGAAGAAAATTCATGTCTTTTTACTAAATTAATTCAAATTTAAGATACATATTTTGTCAATAAATTGTTAGAATTTTACCCATGAAACTGTCAAAAGAATATTTCATCTTATTGAATTTTAATTTCTAACCATGAAATTTTATCACAAAATATTTTCTCAAAAGGTTTTCGACAAAATATTCTCATTTTTAATATATCAGTTTATTGATAGGTGTTTTTCTACCTGCCTTTTGATAAAATATTTCATCAAAAATTAATTGATAAAAAACATTACTGTCTGAATTTTGAACTTTTTTAACAAAATTTTTGGGGAAAATCCTTTTTCTTAGTGAATTAGTAAAACTTAATACTCAACTCACTACCTGTTTCTTTCACCAAGGGTGTAAAACTTTTATAAATTATATTACCCTTTTATTCTCAATTAACTTTCAATTATACCATCATATTGTTATTAAACTTTTTTAATAATTAATAGAATTCTCTAGATAATATTTTTTCAAAAAGAAAATATCACCTAGAACTTAAATTGTTAAATTTCATCAAACTACAAGTGTAAAGTTGTTGGATTTGCAGTATTTTGCTTTTTATTTCCAACAAACAAAAGTTAAGTTAACCAAATAAATCTCACACGTTGTATATATTGATTATTGGTTTTAATCCATTCACACCAATAAGAAAATATTTAACTTTTATTATTAATTAAAAGAAAGACTAAAAGTGTGAAAAGACTTCGGTAAGAAAAAAACTACTATTTTAATTGTTTAATTGTTTAATTAAATTTATTTTATATCTAATATATATTTTTACGATTGGGTCACATCCTGTATAAAAATTATTAGAAGCTCTAAATAAAAGATTAAAGGTAAGTAATATCCAATTAGAAAATTAATTTAATATAAAATATATTTAAAGTGAATAGTAATATATACATGTGTTGTATATTATGACTATATAAATATTACCTAATTATCGAATTATAAATTATCATTATTTTATATATTTGTTTAATAAAAATAAATTTATGAATGTAATTAATCTTATTAAATAGATGTTATAGATCTATCCATTTGATAAGTATATCATGAGAAATGATAGAAAAGAAAAAGTTGAAGACTATAATTTTGTATTGGAGCTTGTCTTACATAAAAATGCATTTAAAGTAATAATCACATTATATAATTTTCTCTTACAATACAAAAATATTATACTAAAACTTCTTAATGTATTAAAAAAAGATAAAAATAAGATCAAAAGAAGCATCAATTTTAAAAGAAAATAAGTCACATTTGAGTCATATTTTATAAAAATTTTTTTATTAAGTTATATATATAATTTTGATATACAAAAAAATTATTAATTTATATATCAAATGGACTCATGTGTTTTTCAAAATGTATTATTTTATAAATTTAATAAATTATTAATTTATTATATTGATGTCAAATCAAAATTGATTAAAAATATTATTTAATTAAAATATTAATTTATTAAATATTAATGTATAGATGTTATATCGTATTTGACTATTACTGATATTTAATATTTGAGGAATTATAATCGTTGCGTTGACGTTGGGTTATTCGTCTCCCGAATACCAACTTCCCCAAACGTTCATTAGTATTACAAGCCTCGACAAATCAAGCTTTGAATTATGGTCCATGTTGGAACTATCTCATAATTTGGTTGCTTGGGGTATTGCAAGTTGGACGGGGAGCAAACTAGCACCCTCGTATTAATTAAATTTTCTAATCCAAGTTTGTACCACTTGGAACAGGGACTTACCAGACAGGATTTAACTGGACCGTGGTTCATGGTGATGGTAATATCCAGCCAGTTCACAATATTTTTTGCTTAGTCTAGCAGATTAATGACAATTTCTTTAGTTGTCAAATCTCAGTCTCTGTTTTCTCTTTTTGTGTCCATCATCCAGCTAAGCTTTTAAGCTGTAATCTTACCCAGTCTTCCATTTTTAGGACACACAACTTGTCTCCATCTCTCTCTTCCCCTTCACTTGAATCCAAAACCTACATAATTAATATATTTGCCAAACACCGTCACCCACATGACTCGATCCAAAACCTATTTCTCTTCAACGCCTTCTCCAAATCTAATACCATATAAATACTGCCATTAGTTTAAATAGATAGAAGTAGAACCAACAAACGAGAAACACAAGCCCCTTTCGCATTAGTCCAAACCATGGCTGGTTTTATTTTACCATACCATGCCACCTTCAAACCCCTCAAAGCCACTGCAACCTCATTTGCCTCAAAAAAAGGCAGCCTCTTCTCCTTAGGTCTTGTTCTTTGCCTCTGCACCCTCTCTTTCCTCTTTGGCCTTTGGCAACACAGCAGCAGCGCCCCCACCTTCATCACCACCAACAAATCACTCCCATGCATCCCAAACCCTAACACCACCATCACCACCCGGACAACATCAGAAACCTTAGATTTCTCAACCCACCACGTGGCGGACGCTGATGAGGAGTCGCTTCAGCCAGATATCAAAACCTACCCTTCATGCAGCGTTAAGTACAGTGAATACACCCCATGCGAGGACCACATAAGATCGTTGAAATTTAAGAGGGACAGGTTGATATACAGGGAGAGGCATTGCCCGGAGAAAGGAGAGCTACTGAAATGTCGCGTGCCTGCACCCTATGATTACAAGAACCCTTTCCTGTGGCCAAAGAGCCGGGATCTGGCTTGGTTCGCCAACGTGCCGCACAAGGAATTGACAGTGGAGAAAGCGGGGCAAAATTGGATTAGATATGAAGGTAAGCGGTTCAGGTTCCCCGGAGGAGGAACAATGTTTCCCCACGGTGCTGATGCGTATATAGACGATATCGGGAAGCTGATAAATCTCAAAGATGGGTCCATTCGTACCGCCATTGATACTGGCTGTGGTGTAAGTCTTCTACTCTTCTTCATCAGTTTTTCTTTTGTTTGAAATTTTAATATACATATTAAAGAAACGGAAGATATAATTGGTTCGCTTCATTTTGTTTTCGATAAACTATTAGGAGCTCTGTTAATTATTGTGAAGTTGAAACAATGATGGGTCAAAACGTCTCTTACTTGGGAACCTTCAAAATTTTACCTCGATTTTTACGTTTTATTTATTTTCATTTCTTTTTCCAACCTTTTTTGGATTGGTGTGATGTTAATGGAGGGAAACAATTTACACACTTGTAGAGACCAAACGGTCGCGGCATCAATTCATTGGGCTGCGTTACGTTACAGATGTATAGGTACTATACTAATTACACATACCATGCATTCATAGTCCATTGGCGCTTATAATTAATAGTTATACATTAACTACTGATAGAAATTTAAGGTTCCTTAGAATTTTCCCTTTTATAGGTATGTATATAACACCACAATATAAATGTTATAGCACCACTTGCATACTCAAAGTGCTATTTAAAAAAAAACCTAAATTATAAATAATACATCAGTTAATGTTGTATATTTCTTTATTTTTTAAAAAAAATTTAATATTTCATCCCCGTTCAATATTGGAAATTTGTGTACTAAAATGTAAAATGAATTCCAAAAATGTAGGTAGCCAGCTGGGGAGCCTATCTTCTGTCTCGGAACATCCTAACGATGTCGTTCGCGCCAAGGGACACCCATGAAGCGCAAGTGCAATTTGCCTTGGAGCGAGGAGTTCCTGCCATGTTAGGCGTTCTTGCCTCCAAGAGGCTTCCTTACCCATCCAGAGCCTTTGACATGGCTCATTGCTCTCGCTGCCTCATTCCATGGGACCAATATGGTATTCCCATCACCTTAATTAATTTTATTGTTAAGTACATTTAATTAAGTACACCTGGAATTCACTTGTTTTTCGTCTTTACATGGGGCGGCAGACGGGGTTTATTTGATTGAAGTTGATCGAGTTTTAAGGCCCGGCGGGTACTGGATTCTCTCTGGCCCTCCAATTCGTTGGAAGAAATATTGGCAAGGCTGGCAAAGAACCAGAGAGGATTTGAATGATGAACAGACTCGTATCGAGAGAGTTGCTAGGAGACTGTGCTGGAAAAAGTTGGTGGAGAAAGATGACATTGCTATTTGGCAAAAGCCTATCAATCATCTTAATTGTAAAGTTAATCGCAAGTTTAACCGAAACCCACCTTTTTGCCTGGCTCAGGATCCTGACAAAGCCTGGTTTGTTGCTTTTCAATCCCACTTATGTTTTAAATATTTTGTTACATAAATCCCAGATCAATTTTAATTCATTTTAACCATTTGCAGGTATACAAATTTGGAAACTTGTTTGACCCGTTTGCCCGAAGTTTCCCATGATCAAGAAGTTGCGGGTGGTGAATTGGCAAAATGGCCTCAAAGACTAAATGCTATCCCACCAAGGATTAGGAATGGAACTGTAAATGGAATTACAGCTGAAATTTTCATACAAGATTCAGAAGTATGGAAGAGGAGGTTGTCTTATTATAAAACATTGAACCATCAATTAGGACAAAATGGAAGGTATCGAAACATTTTAGATATGAACGCATACTTGGGTGGATTTGCCACTGCTCTCATTGAAGATCCTGTATGGGTCATGAATGTGATTCCTGCTGAGGCTAAAGTCAATACACTTGGAGTTATTTATGAAAGGGGACTGATCGGAACATATCAGAATTGGTATGCTTAAGCTTGACTGGTTTTGGATATGTTATCAATATCAAATACTCTTTGAAAGCTTGTGTCATATAATCATTTTCTTGCAGGTGTGAAGCCATGTCTACTTATCCAAGAACATACGACTTCATTCATGCTGATTCTGTGTTTAGCCTCTATAAGGACAGGTAGTCTTGTTCAGAAACTTTAATTATTTTTGTTTCGACCATCGAGCTATCACTCTGATAGTTGTAGTAGGAGCAAAGATGCAAGAATCATTCAAACATTTTTAGCTAGGTTTCATAATGTGGTGCCCTGTATTAATGTTGCAGATGTGAGATGGAGGACATTCTGCTAGAGATGGATCGAATACTGAGACCTGAAGGAAGTGTAGTCTTCCGAGATGATGTGGATATATTGGTGAAGATCAAAAAGATAACCGATGGATTGATTTGGGATAGTCAAATTGTTGATCATGAAGATGGGCCTCTCAACAGGGAGAAGCTTCTGTTTGCGGTGAAGGTGTATTGGACAGCGCCTGCCGCTGTTGAGACTGGATCAACAACTCCTTAAAGCTATTTTTAACTGCTTTTTCTTTTTGCTGATTTACTGATTCTTTCATGTCTCTAAGGCAACCAATTCAGCTAAATTCATGACCAACATGGACAAAATGCATGAGCCAATCTTGTATTCGTTCATTTCCAAATATTCTTTAACTTTAATAGTATATTAACCTTGAATTTTCAAAAGAAAAAAGACTTAGAATCTTTAAGTGTTTTTTCTTGGCATCCTGAGCTATGTTTATCATTTGTAATAATTAATTAACGAAGCTGAAAGATAACCTCAATAAAATGACATTTCATAGATCGTTAAGCCCCTTGCTGTTGCAAGCAGATAAGCTAATAGAAAAAGATAGTAGATGGTCACTTAATCTATGGGTTTATTTTTCCTAATAAATATTATCTTAGTGCTAATATTTTATACAAATCCATCAAATGTACATCTCAAACTGGCTGATTCAAGCAACTATAACTGTCAATTAGTTGATTTCTTGATTTGCGGTTTTGCACTATGTTATCTGACCTGCTGTGGCAAGAAACTTTTTCCAAATTTTCACACAAGTTTTCTGTTTTTGTTAAAATTTTTCTGTGTGGTTATACCCACGAGAAATGTAATCCTTCAACTATTCCTGAATACAACAATATTGTGATGTGCTAAAGACTTTAGATAGGTAACTCATGCGATGGCTTACTCTCTCAGCATCCAAAATCCAACTATAAATAGTCCAAAATCCCAATGAATACGACACGAACTTGAGAAAGAAAGTTAACCAATAAGACAAAAGTAGTCATGGCAATTCTCAAGTCACTGCTCTGTCTCATCAGCTGGCAAGCTGCAGCACTACTTCTGTTGCTGGCTGTAGCCGCAGTGCAGTCCCAGACGGCTAAGGCACAGAGCTGCCCAAATGAGCTCAACAGCCTCAATGTGTGCGCACCCTTTGTAGTGCCTGGTGTCCCCGAGGCCACTCCTAGTTCTGACTGCTGTGCCGCACTCCAATCTGTGCAGCATGACTGTCTCTGCAACACTCTCAGGATTGCTTCTCGACTTCCTTCTCGATGCAATATCCCAGCTCTCAGCTGTGGTAACTGATATGTATATTACATATTTTTTCCTTAAATCCCCTCTTTCTTTCTAATTTTTATGCTTAAAGTTTGCTCATAACTTTTCCTCATTCTATGTACGTGCAGGTGTGCAAATTAATGCATGATGGTGCAGGTGGGTAAAATAAGGCTGGACTTCTATTATACTGTCCTTTTTTTTTAATGTGTACCCCGATCTGTGACCAAGCAATACTATGGAGATCATAGAGAACTTTTTCACTGTTGAGAAATAAAACTATCTTCTCTTCGAGGAAAACTAACCACTTTCCCATTTTTTTTGTTGTTTGACAAGTCCTTTCATTTATCTAAAGAAACAGGAAAGACCTAACTCCAACTGCAACAAAATCTTTCATATAAGCAGAAGGAAGCTTAAAACAGAACACATTACGACAGAGTATGGACTCAAACCCTCGGACAAAATCCTCGCGGTTGTGTCTGGATTTCAGTTAATTCGGCGCAAAGTACTCGACCTGTGCTTAACAGCTAAGAGCTAACCATGCAATCCCACAACGTTTATAAATAAATGGTTGATACTTGGTACCAAACAATCCTAGCCTTTTATCCCTTAAAATTGCCATACAAACTTTGAATTATCCAGAGTTTGAATCCATCCAGAGCACTGTATCTTCATTTGCCTGGAACTTTTGTTTGGATTAAGACAGGTTTAGATGGCTTGCCATGCTATAGTAATTATTATTTATTAACCATAATTCACATAATTATCCAATTCTGCCTATGCAACCTGCCCAAACTATTGAACAATTACAAATATAAATGCATTTTTAAAAATCGTTTTGTTTTTGAACTCTGGAAACTGCAACCAGGGTCAAAGCGGAGGAACACAAAATTTTATTAAAAGAAATAAATAGTATATCAAATACATATGCAATTAAGTTCATATATAAATTATATGATTTAAAAATAATTACTTTCGATATATATAATTTTCTTAACTTTAATTTCATTTCATAATTAGAATTGTGATTATGAATAAAATATGATTATATTCTCATTAGCATCAATTAAGAAACATTAAAAAATATAAATGCTTTTTAAAAATTAAAAGAATTTGCCCCACTATGCGGACAAAATACTGGTATAATTATATTATATTCATCCAAATTAGTCTTCAAATTTGGGCCTTAAAGCAATTTCTAATTATACCTAAAAAACTAGTATAAATTGGACTGCCCAGACCCATCCCAATTTATTTATGGCTTATACCGAAAGTACCCTTCTTCTTCTCCCAAGGCGACCGGACCCGAATTTGTTATCCTGATTCTCTTCTCAAATCCGACATTTCCTCTGTCGAAAACGACGATAGCCTAGTGACACCCAGGTCAGTTTTACATCTGTGTTCTTCATTTTCTTCTATCAACTCGGTACTCATGGAGAGTCCTTGCTTCATAGATTATTATTAGTTAACTTGTTTTCTTTTTATTATTATTATTTTAATTTGCATGGGAGAAGCGTATTTATTTATCTACCCAATTTCAGTAAATGTTACTTGAATGTAATTGATGTAATTCTTTAATTATTTTTATTTATTTTGGTTAAATTTATTTACTTTAAGTATTCCTGGTTACCATTTTTATAAAATGGTAGTTAGGAAAATAAGAAATGTTTTGACAGGCATTAATTTGAATTAATGAACTCATCAACTTTGTACTTTGAGTGAGGCAATTTAACGAACTTTTAGCAGACTTCTTTTTCTTTGATGAATGTAAATGTAATGTTGAACTCAAACTATTCAATGGTTAGTAGCTTTTAAAAGCTTACATTTAATTTGTGTAATCGCTGGCTCAAGAAGAAACTGTAGAATTGCTTATATTTTCCAAGATAGTTTTTGACAAACGTACTTCATTTGCTTCTTATTGCTATCTCTGAGTTATGTCTTTCTTCTGCCTATGTGCATGTTAAGGCATTGAATTCAGTGCCCTGTTTCGTTACTGAAAAACTGTTCTGTCTTTTGCTGAATACAGCTTTAAAGTTTGTTGATTTTTCCCCTTTTCCTCCTCTGCTACAATGTAACTCATGCTTCCTTTTCAATGAAGGTCAATGAATAGGGATGACGATCACTTGGGCAACCTTCATGATGAGGATGCAGATAATAGAGCTCAAACATCAGACAAATTGGACTTGAACGTAGAGCAGAATTGTCGCAGCCCAAAAGTGAACCCTGTCCATACAACTCAGTCCAGTCTTCCCTCGAAAGGTGAAACTAATGCAGATGGGGTACTAAAAATTGGAATAGAATTTGATTCTGATGAACATGCGTACAGATTTTACAATAAATATGCTAGGTTGTTAGGTTTTAGTGTTCGAAAAGATTGGGTAAACAGGAGTAAGATACATGGTCAGGTGGTTTCTAGAAAGTTTACATGTTCTAAGGAAGGTTATCGGCGGAAAGATCAAAGAGATGTCAATGTGAAGAAGCATCGGAAGGAAACACGAACTGGTTGCTTGGCACACATGATTATTACTCGTCAACCTAATGGTAAATATCGGGTTAGTCATTTTGAAGCAAACCACAATCATGACAACATAAACCCTAACAATGAACAAACATTACAATTGCAAAAGGAACTATGCTTTGCTCAAGCTTCTGAAACTGATCAGCCAAACAATTCAGAGACACAAAACCCAGCCTTTGACTTGATGAGGAGAAGATTTTTGGTGCGTGAATCTCTTGATTGTCTTGCAAAGGATTATGACAATCACCTAAGATCTGAAAGGGTGAGAGATATGAAGGAGGGAGAGGCAGGTCATTTGTTGCGTTATTTTCTAAGGCAACACTTTGAAAATCCATCATTCTTTTATGCAATACAGCTTGATATTGATGACAAGGTAAGTAACATATTTTGGGCTGATGATAATATGGTTGTGGACTATAATTATTTTGGTGATGTGGTTTGTTTGGACACAAGTTGTCGAACAAACAAAGACTTTAAGCCATTTGTACAGTTTATAGGTGTGAATCATCATAATCAAGTTGTGATCTTTGCTGCAGCACTTCTATACGATGATACTGTTGAATCACTTAAGTGGTTATTTCATACATTTTTGGAAGCAATGTCCGGGAAGAAGCCAAAGGTCATTCTAACAGATCAAGATGCTACAGTTGTTGAAGCAATCAGTTCAGTCTTACCAGAAACAAGTCACCATATATGTGTATGGCAGATGCACCAGAATGCCCTTAAACACCTTAGCTACGTACTGAAGGATGCTGAAGCTTTTGCCAATGATTTTAGAAGTTGCATTTATGACCACAAGGATGAGAATGACTTCATTCATGCTTGGGAGGCAATGCTGGAAGTTTATAACCTCAAGCAAAATGAGTGGCTAAAGTGGATGTATAGAGAAAGGGAGAAATGGGCTGTGGTATATGACAGAAATACATTTTTTATTGATATGAAACGCTCACATTTAGGTGAGAGTTTATCTAACAAGTTGAGACGTCATCTCAACTCTGACCAGGACATGCTTCAATTTTTCAAGCACTTTGAGAGGGTGGTATATGAGCAACGCTACAAAGAAATTGAGGCTAGCGATGAGATGAGCCACTGCAAGCCAAAATTGATGGGGAATGTGATTTTGTTAAAGCATGCAAGTGAAATCTATACACCAAAGGCATTTGAAGTATTTCAGTGTGAATATGAGAAGTGTCTAAATGTTGTTGCTAATCAGTGCAGTCAAAATGGATACTTATCTGAATACAAAGTTAACATGTTTGGACAAAGTCAAGAATACACTGTTACATTTGATTCTTCTGATGATACAGTCATTTGCAGCTGTATGAAGTTTGAATATGTTGGGTTTCTTTGTAGCCATGCATTGAGAGTGCTTGATCATAGGAATATAAAGGTGGTCCCATCCCAATATATCTTAAGGAGATGGACAAAAGATGCAAGGATTGGTTGTGCGCGAGAGGATAAAGATTTCATTATGCAAGAAAATCCTAAGTTGGTTGCAGCAAGACGCTACAGAGATATGTGCCGTAGTATACTAAATATATCTGCTAGAGCAGTTGAATCTGATGATGCATTTCATTTTGCTTCAAGGCAACTCAATGAAGTAATTGTAGGGGTAGAGAAGATCTTGACACTAAAGGCTGAGGAAGCTCAAGTTATTGGCTCAAGTAGCAGTGGTGCAAGTGCTTCTGACAGTGAAAATGCAGAGATTTTTCTGGATGGACATGCCATTGAGGATCAGGACGAGAGTAGCAGAGTGCAGAGTAAAATGGAAAATGAGGCAGTTGTGCCACATAGACGTAAACAGAAAAATGTACCAGAGAGAGGCTCCAAGACCAAAAGAGTTCAGAACAAACGATCAAACTCACCGAACACAATTACCTGCATTTCAAGTCCCTCACCAACATATGTTTCACCTCAAGCCTCTGGCCCAGCTCCTGTTATGCAGGTAATATTCAGCTTACCGAGATAAAATAATGCTAAGTAGTTATGTTTACTCAGCTTTTATGAATAGATTTATTAAATTGTTGAAAAATGCCTTGCACAGGGTTTATTCAACTTTGAAGCTAATCAGGTTGTCCAGTGCATATACCAACAGCCTAATATGGTTATGGACCAAGAGCCCAATGCTGAAATGTACCAACAACCTAACTTCTATACTGACCAACATGACTCACTGAGCCAAACCCAGTTACTCCAGGTAATATTTGTATGCTTTACATTCTGATGCATTCTGAAATCTGTTCTTTCTGTGATATACAATGACATTGTCTATGCAGGAACCTTTAATTCGCAGCACATACCAAGAGTCTGCCTCAAACAGCACCCACCTGAGGCAGGTAAATGCAACTAACTAGGGACCAAAATAAGTTTGGCTGACGATTTGTCATTTTGCTGAAACTTGGTCTCTTGATACTAATTTATCTACTGTGTTGTTTCTTGTTTCCCACTTGCAGGCCATGGAACTTGACATCCAACCTCCACATTCATCTTCATTTTTGCTTTATGATCACAGATACAGAACTTCTGACACTTCATTTCTTGGGCCCAAGTAAAGGACAAGACTTGAGCATGTTCTCCTATCTTGTCAATATTTTTTTGTTTTTGTACAGTTATGAAATGTTTAGGATTTCTTCACCTAATTGAGCTTGAGATAAGGGACGGATTCTTCCAATCATGTTTGTAATATGTATTTTTTGTGTACATGTGAAAATCTAGCGGGGCATGGTTACAAAATGGTATGTATTGCTCTCTCATCCCATAAATTCCGATCTCTTGCCAAGAATACACGATAAGATACACAGTTTTTTGTATCAAACTTGAAGTAAATAGTGCAGAATAATGCAATTCCTTCATAATTGTATTCTGCTTCTTGTTTCTTTTCTTGATAGATCAATGATCTAGAATTAAGAAAGTTTCCTGTGATGATATGGCTTCGATGGTGCGAATAGCTTGACATTCAATGGTTCAAGATTATTTATAGACAGTCAAAAATATGTTTTCGAAAAAATAAAACAAAAAATGTAATGTTGGGGTGTCGGCTTCTCTTATCCAGGTTTAGTGTTGCACTTAATCTAACAACCTACTAATTGGCAAACATCTTTGTATTTAGCTAGGAACCACAAATGATCTTACACGAGTGCCCAAAGAGCTAGAGGTTGAAAATGACTGTCAATCCTAGCTTTGAACTAGCATTCAAGATTTATATCCAGATTAAACTTTCAATTTCAACAGCCCAACCAATCTATGAAATTTGAAGCTGGTCTTGATTTGCCTTATATCTTGTCTTAACTTTTCTGATGGCAGTAATGAAGTTCGTAAGGACTTCATTGATTATGCTTCTGACTGTCTTAAACCGTAGCCAGACATTGTTGCGTGTGTGTGTCTCTCTCTCTTTCTCTCTCTTCCATGATCGGAAGGGGATAGATTTTCCAATTTGGACAAAATAAGTCGCCGGTTCGTCAGATTTGGTGTCTATACTATACATGTAAAATTGATTAAAGCTCAAGAGTATGATGACATTCAAGTTGTGTTAACGTTGCAATAGGTTTATCTGATTCCAGCACATTTCAGTTCGGTCACACCCCGTTCAACAGCACATGCGATGATAAACCAAAGTCAGCCTTGCTTACTCAAAGAGACACTCAACCACTTTTTCAAAGGGATAATAGTCTACTTCTGTCGAGTGCATAACGTGTAGTTGACAGAAACCATATAGCATTTCCCCTGATAAAACTCATTTGATCCTCTCAATGAGACAATGATCAATGATGTAAGCCCATATGTCATCCCGTCGCTGATGTTAGGACCGTGAGATTTGAACGGTGGAATCTCCTAATTTAACTTTGGGTCTGTTAGATTTTCGTTGGCTCTAATAAATGAGAGTTGGGTTTCGTAGTACCTAATGTTGACGGTAACGACCGTGAAGACAATTGCCAAGCAACCAACAGTTACCATTTCAGTCATTCGATTTTTGTTTGTCCTGTCTTTTCGACTCTCACCTGTAAAGCCACAAGGAAAGAATTCATTTCTTACTTGTAGTTCTCAATGCACTGAAACTTGGTCCGGCCCAATGCTCTTTACGCAGCTGTTCCTGTTCTGACCGGAGTGCAACCTATTGCCTAGTGCACGTGTGCAGACCAAAATGCCGTGTTCTCTGCTATGCATAGCAGTACTTTTTTTAGGCATAGCACTTTGGATTTATAACTGGAGGAACCCAAGGTGCAATGGGAAGCTCCCACCAGGTTCCATGGGTTTACCAATTGTCGGAGAGTCATTTCAGTTCTTTTCTCCCTACACCACATCCGATGTTTCCCCTTTCATCAAAACGAGAATGGACAGGTAAAATGCAAGAGTTGACATATATAGCTCGGCAATTTAAGTAATGGATAAATCATATTATCAATACGTCTGCTTCATTTAACTGCATCTTAATTCTCGTTGTTTAAGTTCATTCTTCAGAAAACATAACCATAAAATGAAAAAAAAAAAAAACATTGATGCCCAAATCTGGAGATGTATTGAAATCACTAAACGCATCATTTTACTTTTTCCAGGTATGGTTCGTTGTTTCGAGCTAGCCTTGTTGGTCGGAAGATTGTTGTTTCCACTGATCCTGAAGTCAACCGCTTCATTTTCCAACAAGAAGGGAGATTGGTTCAAACCTGGTACATGGACAGCTTTGACGATATCGTTGGGAAGGAAAATATTCTCTCCAGTCACGGATTTCTGCACAAGTACCTGAGAAATTTGATTTTGAACCTTTTTGGCTCTGCAAGCCTGAAAGAAAGACTTCTTTCTGAAACAGAGGAATTAACCATAAAAAATCTGCAGTTGTGGTCTTGCCAGCCTGGAGTGGAACTGAAACAAGCCATGGCAACCGTATAACTTTGCTCCCGACTGTATTTTATTGAACTCTGCTTGCATTAAATAACAACAGAAGGCCAAAAAGGAAAAAGAGAAAACACGAATCTATCACCAATATCTCTTTTTTAATGAAATACGATGATGCCAAAATCATGACAATTCATCCCTTTGCTTACAGATGATATATAATTTTACTGTGAAGAAGCTATTTAGTTGCAATGATTCAAGGTCCGCCAAGAAGCTAAGAGCATGCTATTCAGCTTTCCTGGATGGTTTGATATCCTTTCCTCTAAACATCCCTGGAACGGCTTACTGGAAATGTTTACAGGTACCGATGCCATATATGTTTATGCAGTAACCTTAACAGAGGAAAGTCTAGATTATTAATCATTTATCTGACGATGCTGCATCTGTAATCACTTTCACTTTTAAAATAATGACAGGGACGTAACAAAGCAATGAAGGTTATAAAGAGTATGTTGGAGGAGAGGCGTGCATCACCAAAGAGACAACAGAGAGATTTTCTTGATATTGTAGTGGAAGAAATGAAGAAAGCTGAAACTATCCTATCAGAACAGACGGCTTTAGATTTACTGTTTGCTCTTCCTTTTGCTGCTTTTGAATCTGCATCCTCCGCTGTTGTATTAGCTCTTCAGTATCTTCGCAACAACCCTCTAGCGCTAGCAGAATTAACCGTAAGTCTTTCAGCATTCGCTACTTTTCTTTATTGACATACTTTAAATTGACACATCTCCTACCAGCAAGAACATGAAGCAATCTTAAGTGAAAGGGAAACGGAGGATTCTGGAATCACTTGGAAAGAATATAAATCAATGACTTTTACACATATGGTGAGTTCGACTACATTTCACTACTTTTTCTTCATTAATTTGACGTTCTTTAATAATTTTGTTCACAAAACGTTCACAACTTTTCATCTCAGGTTATCAATGAAACTAATTTTCAGGAAAGTGGTCAAAGATGTACAAGTAAAAGGCACGTTTAAATTAACCAAACCAATTCATTTATGTTTTTGACGGTAAAAATCCTATCTGCTCTTGTTATATATATGGTTTTTTCTGTCTGAACTGTGGCTCGTACAGGTTATACAATTCCTGCAGGTTGGATTATTTTGGCTTGTACACCTGCTGTTCATTTGAACTCTGACATATATGAGGATCCCCTTTCCTTCAATCCATGGCGATGGAAGGTAATTTAGTTGATTGTTGGGAAAACTTTGAGACAATTCCATTTTCTAGTCTATTTTTTGAAACTAATATACCAGTACAACATAACTAGGGGCGAGAACTGAATGCAGGTTCTAAGTTTTTTATGGGATTTGGTAGTGGCGCGAGACTTTGTGCTGGAGCAGAATTCGTGAAGCTGCAAATGTCTATTTTCCTTCATCATTTGGTCACGAAATACAGGTAAGATGAATACTAATTTAAGACCTCTAAAAATTGTTATTCACTATTTAATCCTTGAAGACGAAATGAAATATTGTAAATTACTATTGCTTTAGGTGGACAGTGATCAAGGAAGGAGATGCTGTTAGACAGCCCGGCCTGGTG
Organism: Theobroma umbraticum; assembly: GCF_002168275.2. Taxonomy (NCBI): domain Eukaryota; kingdom Viridiplantae; phylum Streptophyta; class Magnoliopsida; order Malvales; family Malvaceae; genus Theobroma; species Theobroma umbraticum. The sequence goes on along the minus strand of NW_018397254.1, from coordinate 7,149,108 downwards.
TTTCCAGAGGGTTTCCACGTTCAAATCTCCAAGAAAAATTCCTACCAGAGTGTTGCAGAACAGTGAGAGCAACACCTGGGAAAAGCCCAATATGTAACTAAGCCAGCCTTTGGGAAAGAACAGTAAATAAGGCAGCTTACACAGCTCAGGGCCTCTGGCTGTAACCAATGCATGAACAAATTGTTAAATAAAGGGCTCAAAGCCCCACAACCATTTCTAAGTCGCTCGGTTCCGCGTGTTATGGAAATCCATTGTTTTCTTCCATTTAAATATAAAGTTTCATTACAATCAATCACGAGTTCATGTTTCTCATGAAGAGTCTTTGATTAAGATATACATGTTACATCCATGTATCCAAGGAGTTGAAAATTAAAGAATATGATTCCACTTTTTCCAACTACATTTTGGACAAAGGTCAATAAAGCATTAAGACAAGATTCAAAGAAAAACAGAGTGACATGCGAGGCATGGTTTGGAAGAAACACGAGGGCAAAGCAAGACTTAAGGTAGTAATGCTGACACTAGAACTCCACAGCCACAGGTAGACTCCGCATTCGTAGGGTAATGCGCCAAATAACATGTGTTTCGCATTAAAACGCGTAGGACCTACTCGCCAACGACCGAGCACTAAACGGCCTAACTCAGCAGTGACATTTGGCCCTCCGTTAGCCATCTTCAGGCTTTTGCTTAATGATTATGCTAATCAATCCATGATACTAAAGCTTTGCTTTAAATTACAACCTTTCCGTTTTTGTTTCTTTTGTGTTGCCTAATAAGTAATGATGGGGTAAATTCCTCCCCCTTAAGTGGGTAACTTTTTCCTTTTGTTTTCTTCGTGTCAAGTTTGCAATAGGTCAGTTTATCTGATTTGAATTCTGCACTTGTTTACTCTTCTTTTTCTACTGCTTCTGCGTTGCTTTCTTTCTACATTTGAATTCAAAATATGGCTAATGCTTGCCAAAAGGAATTGATGATGACAAACAAAGGTACCTTTTTTTTTTTGAAACAGGAACAATCATGTCTTTTCCATTTGGCCGGCGCTGTAAATAAACTCCCATTATTTAAACTTTATTTTTAATGCTCTAATTATTTTATATTTTGTTTTTTAATACACGAATATTTATTTAGTTTACGGAGAAAAAAAAATTTTATTGAGTTTGAATTGTATGTTGAGATATAATTTTTTTAATCCCATAAATTATATGTTTTTCCCAAACCCTAAACCTTAAGTTTTAAACTTTTATCAATTAAGCTCAACGTAATTAATCCTTTTCTTTGATTTCATTGATATTTCTTTTTCACATGTGTGATAGTTCTTAATATACTGATAATTAATAAATATCAACTATAATTTCAGTCAAATTGTGATTGGATTAATCAAATTCTTCTGTATAAAGTTTTAAAATTTTAATTTAATCTATTGATGTAAATCATTAAAAAAAAATCCCGTGACATAGTAACATTATACACAATGGATTACACTAAAAATAGTTTTGTTCTAATTTTTCTAGTTTTACATGATAAAATGTAATTCTCTATTTGGACAATGATAAAAATAAAAAGTGATGTAATTTTTTTTATTTAAACAAAAAAAGAATTTAAACTTTATTATTTGAATAAAGAAATTCACACGATTAACATTATATCAACTGCTCGAACTTAAAATAATATTCACTTTGCTTGGAATTACTTGTATCAACTAATTTCATATGTGACATGTTTACTGTATTTACAGCATGTTTGGTACAGGGAATAGTTAAGCTATTCTCTATCTATTTCTATATTTTTTTCTTTACCCTATTTGGTAAGCAATGTTATAAAAAATAGCTATTATTTAGTATTAATTATTTTTTAAAATAGGTAAAACTCAAGTTTAATTAAACTCAAGCCTCTCATGGTATTTGTTATTACATGACTGAGGAATAGTTTTAAAATCTGATAAGATTAAAATACCCCTTATAACTTAAAAGTATTACAACCCTATAACATCTAAATATTTCTTTTTCTTCTCGTTTTTTCCTTATTCTTTCTCTCTTCTCACGTTATTACCTCTCTCATACTCTCTTTAACTTATACTTATCATCAGTGGACGATGGCAGCGGCAGACGATGATTGCGGTGATGACGGTTCCATGACCTAATATGGTCAGAAAGCGTCGATCTAATACCTTTCGATAAGATTCAATTGAAGAGTTGTCCGATTTGGGATCCACAGCCAAATCTAGTTACAAGAAGACCAGATCTGGTGTTTCTGAACCAAATCTTCACAATTGGATTTGACATTCCACGATCAAATCCAATCTTAGGAAGCGTCGATTTGACACCTTAGTGGCCAAATTCGGACACATGATGTGTCAGATCGACGCTTCATTACACCGGTTACATTTTTTGTAGTCGTCCCATGGAAAAGAAAAAAAAAAGGAAAAAGAAAGAATAAAATAGAAAAAATATTTATAAATTTTAAAATATTAATATTTTATATAAGTTAAATATTATTAATATTAATATGATTAAAATATTAATATTTTAATATTATAGTGTTTTATTAATTAATTTATTAATATATTGGATTTTAATATTTTAATATTAAATATAAAAATTATACTAATATTTTAATAGTAAACTATTAAATTAAATTTTTAAATTTTTAATGAAAATAAAAATTAAATAATAAAAAATTACTTATATTTGTCTTTTAGTATAAGTTTTACTAAATTATGTGAAGAGTATTTTGCTGTTTTAAAAATAAATATTATTATAATAAAAAGTTTTTGTTTTTAATTATATATTATAAAATTAATATTTTAAATTTGCAAATGAATTAAAATTATTAATATTTTTAATAATAATATTAAATTATAAATAAAATATTAATATTTAAATTATAAAATTATTAATATTTTAAAAATATAATAAAAATAATCATACAAATAATAAAAAATATTTTTATCTTTTTATTTATTATTTTAAAATTATTAATTTTAACCAATCACTACAATAAATCATAATAATTATTTTTATCTTATTTCATTCTTCATATCAAATTAAATAATAATTATTTTATTTTATTTTTATATTATAATTATTCTATTTTATTTTTATATATTTCGTCAACCAAACAAACATATCCTTAATTTAATAAGTGTTTATATTTTTACCGTATGTCAGTAAATGTAATAATAACTGTTTAAATATAAAGGGCAAAATCGACGCGCGTGCTTCACTGATATAATAGAGACGCGTATGGTTTTGAGTGCTATGAGTTGTGGATCATTTGGCCACAAAATCCAAGTCTCTCCCTCTCCTCCCTCACTCGTTTCTATACACTCTTTCCCATTTCTGTTCTCTCGTTTCTTTCATCCTAAAAGAAGAAAGGCTTATTTTCTCGTTAACCATGCCTTTCAGTGGACTTGTAGTCTACAGGCAATGAACCATGGGTCTTTTCCGGCGACTCTTTGGCGCCAAGAAGTCCGCCAAATCCCACCCTGATAGAGACAGGAGGCGTTGGAGCTTTGCCAGATCTTCCAATCCCACGTCTTCAAGTTCGCATCGCGATGCTCTATCTGGTTCATGCGATGACACATTGGATGCCAACAAGCACGCCATAGCAGTGGCAGCTGCCACTGCTGCCGTAGCTGAGGCTGCTCTCGCGGCAGCGCATGCAGCGGCTGAGGTTGTTAGGCTAACGAGTGGAGGTGGCGGCGCCGCTGGGAGCAACAGACGCCTGGCAAAGGACATGGCGGCTGTTAAGATACAGTCCACTTTTCGAGGTTATCTGGTTAGTGTTTACTTTCGTTTAAGATTTTTTATTGTTCCGTGAATGCGCCCCTCCGGATTACCTTGCTTAAATTGATGGGTTTTACTCAAATATCGTTGACGGGGCTTTTCATTTTCTTCGTTAAGTGAATTCCTTTTTTCGTTTACTTCTCCAGTTTTCTTTCTTCTGATTCAAAGTCGTCAAAGCAAATGGGAGAGAAAAAAAAGGAAAAAGTCTTTCGTTGCTAAATAAAGATAGTAACTAGTAGTAGTACTTAATTTTCTTTGTTCTTTAAGCTTGAATCAGGATTCAATTTGAAACAGAGCTGTGGTTGACATTCCTTTTAGCTCTCTCCTCACCTTTCAAATTCCAAATAGGCCAAGTAGTTCGAAAAGCTGCTTCTTCTTCCTCCTTTTCTTTTGGGAAAGATAGATTTTAGAGCTAACACCTTTCAAGTGTCAAGAGTGTTGTTGGGACACTTATTTGGGCAAGAGCATATGAGGTGTTCCATTTTTTGTTTTGTTTAATTCCAACCAAACTGTTTCTTTTATTATTATTATTATTATTATTTTAACTGGGAATGGTCCCAAAGAAGAAGAGAGAAACAAGAACAGAAACAGGGGTGTTGTAAAGGGCCATTAAGGTGCGCCGACACTAAAAGGTGGTTGTTTCGCCATCAGGCTATCACAAGGGACTGATTCCTTGTTATCCTCTAACCTTCTTCACTGTCTTATTTGTTAAAATTTTTCTGCCCTTTTTTCAAAAACTCTCCATTTACTTGAAAATCTCATGTCGTACGTGGAGTTTCCCACACGTGTGTTCTACTTCATTTCGACTATGTACCAGTGACGTCATACTGTGACGAAAACCAAGCTCACCAGCGTTCCACGCGTTTGCTTTCTAGTTTTCTGGGTGTGTTGGTACCATGGGGAAACTGAAGAGGCCTGAATGGCATTAGTTTCTCACCGATCAGAAGACATGCAAATTTTTATACAATTTTCAGAAGAAGAAAATTTAGAAAATGTTTTTTTTTTTTAGTGAGTCCGTGAAGTGATGGGATAACATATGAGATGACCAGAGTAAGTGTAAGCATGTGAAACTAGCACGACTTGTTTGACCCAATTCACAACTTCATATTCCTCTTTTTGCTTTCTGTCTTTCCTTTGTTGTCTCCTACTGTGTTAAAAGAGAAAAAAAAAAGAACAATATAATTTGAGCTGGGAAATACTACTTTGTGGACGAAATTATTCTACCCAAGTTTTGCTTTGTAGAAATATTTTGTCAAAACTGTTATCTTGCTTTATTGGGGTGGACACTAGACAGAGGGCGCATCTCTACCCTCACAAGTAGTATGCAAGTTTTCCCTCGTTTTTAGTAGGGCATCATTCTGCAAGACTTTCAGTTGCAGCGAAGCTGTTGGGCCTCCTTTATTCTTTAGTGAGCTGGCTAGATCATATTCGACCAGAATTGAAATAATTGTTCCAACTGGGTAGGCTTTATTTAACATCAGCTTTACAACCGAGTACTAATTTTCTCCTGAAAGTTAATTAGTTTTAGGAAAAGTTGTTAGATTTTAGTATTCCTATAGTTTACTTTTATCTCAAGTTCCAAGCTTTCTTCTGGTTTGAATAAAGAAAAGAGAAAAGAGAAAGCTTCTTTTGTATATGTCTTATGCATTGCCAGATTTGCCATGTTGGGCTACAATTTTCAAGAAAAACTGAAAAAATAGTGGCAACTAATTCGTTTATTTGTCCATTGAAGTTGCCCGCCTTCCAGTGTTCCATTTTGCTGGAGGATATTTTTAATTCTCAAAGGAGATGAGATGAGCACGCCAGCAATAATTAATGGACAAAGTTACTTGTGCAGATTATTAAACAATTGGGTTAAACTTTCGTAAAGCTGTAAAGACATGGTTAAATTAGTAGTACTGGTATTTATTAGTATGATCTTTAGATGTGAGAGGTTATTCTTTCTTTTCTGTTACTTCCCTCTTTTGCATTTGCTATGTAAGATAATGATTTCATCCATGGGCCTCTTGCCTGTTGAATTCATGCTGAAGATGGTGTAAATCATTTTTTTAACGGCCTAAATAACTAAAGCTATCATTAGAGACTTTAACTTCTGAAAGGACCAAAGAAATGCCAGTCTGCCCTTTTTCTTTCTTTTGTTTTTCTATTTTCTTCCTGCAAAGTTCTTAGAAAGGTTATCATTCAATTAATTGGATTGGTATTGGATGGTTTTGGTTAGTCTCTGATGGAAATGATGCTTGATTCTTTGACCTTTTCTGGTGCTTGGTCAGGCACGGAGGGCACTGAGGGCATTGAAAGCATTGGTGAAGCTTCAAGCACTAGTGAGAGGCCACATTGTGAGAAAGCAAACAGCAGACATGCTCAGGCGCATGCAAACGTTGGTCAGACTGCAAGCTCGAGCCCGTGCCAGTCGTGCTTATGTGACAAAATCTTTTGATTCTGCCAGCAAGATGTCCCATTCACGAAATGCTGTAAGCAGGCCTCTACTCTTGTTGACATTCAGATACAGTATTAATTTCTTTATTCATTAATAAACATGATTTAGAAGGTTCGTTGTAGGCTAAAACATGGAGTTTGATATTGCTTGCCATGAGCTCACATGATTCCTAATGCACTAATGAATTGAAATACTGAGGGACCAGTTGCTTTTCCTACTTAAAGTTCTGATAACCTTATGGAGGATTTTGTTTTTTACCATAGCGCATTGAATAGGACTCTGTTTAAAAGACACTGCATAATACAGGGGGGAACTCTCCTTGTCCGCTTACTGCACCAATCAATTATTTTTGCTTCCAAATTGTGTCTCTTAAAGAAAATTTGTACACTTTTATGCACATGGCATGTCAGTGACCTAGGTCAGGCTGAAGGTTCATTACAAGCCCTCTCTTATGCTCTTATAACTTTAAGAACCTTGAGTGGTTTTGGGTTGCTATTAACCTATAATGATAAGCTGCAGATCAACTGTGGTCAAAAGGACTAGATTTTTTTTTTTGAAAATCATTGGACAACGAAAGGACCACAGTTGTGGTCAAGACAAAATTAACTGTACTGGGCTGAATCCATAATTCAAATAGAAACAAAAGCCACCAATTTTTAACATGTGTTTTACTGCTCCAAAATGTACTGTAAGGAGGAATAATCAGTATATGAGACCTTGTTGAGAATAACTTATCTGTATGCTCATCATGCTTATTTTTCCTGATAATTTTGCAGGTCCCTGCAAGTTCTGTAAAAGATGAATGCCAACTCCGTGCTTATAGTACTAAGTTTGATGGGCCCTCAATCCTCAAGGTATCACTTTCTTGGCACTGTAGTCTCCCATTTTAGGATGCACCTATGTGGTATCCTACATGAGAAATGATTTTGTTTTTTCAGCTTATCCCTGATGATAGCGTTCTGCATAACCTTTTAAATAGGAAATAATTTTCATCCTTGAACATCTTGATGTTAGGATATGATTAGCTTTTAACTTTTAAACGTGATTCCGTCAGTCATAAGTAGTGTTCCCAAATCAGTTGATCACTGAACCCTACACCATTAAAAATTTAAATGCACTTGGGTATAAAATTGTATCTGGAAATGATTCTTTAAGTTTGCTTCTGTCCGTGCAGAGATGCGGTTCAAATTCCAACCTGGGGGACATCATTGATCTAGAGAAAGAACGGATGGGTTCAAATTGGTTAGATCGTTGGATGGAGGAAAGTTTATGGAACAACAACAGAGATGTTCCACTTAGACATGGGCTTGTTGATGATGAGAAGAGTGACAAAATCCTTGAAGTAGATACTTGGAAGCCTCACTTGAACACCCAACAAAGCAACAGGAACTTTAGGGCATCTCAGCATGGTTCAGCCTTGGACTATAACCACAGCTTTATGACGTACGACTCCCCAAGAAAGCTATCAGGAAAAGCGTCAAAGCCCTTACCAAATCTCACTTCAGCAGAAGTTTTATCATTAAGCTCTCTGAAATATCCTGGAGGAAAAGATGAAGCAGTTTTAAGGACCGCCGACAACAGCCCACAAGTGCTTTCTGCATCATCCAGACCTGGAAGTAGTGCTAGGAGAAGTCCTTTCACACCCGCAAGGAGTGAGTGCTCATGGGGCTATTTAAGTGGATTTTCTGGTCATCCCAATTACATGACTAACACGGAATCATCCCGGGCCAAGTATCGGTCCCAGAGTGCCCCGAGGCAGAGGCTAGAGTTTGACAAATATGGTACAACCAGACGAACTATTCAGGGGTTGTGGGATTCGGGGACTAATTCAGAAAGAGATTTTCCTCAACATTTTGACTTCAGGTACAGAGTCCATCCAGCTTCTGGTCGCTTGAATAGGCCTGGTTAGTGCGAACCAAAGGGAATGATCCCTCCCCTCCTATTTTCATTTCCTGGTGTGTGACAGCAATGCTAGAGTTGTAATTAATTTACCACATGTTACAGTCTTTGTACCCGCACGATGAATCTTAACATTATTGATATGGAAAACGGGCACAACTTCCAAAGAAAAATATGATCCGTCAGTCGCTCCAACATGTTAAGATTCTCAGTTCGCGGTTCTTAAATTAGGTTGTATTTACGTAACAGGGTTATATATGAAACCACTTTGCTGTTCTACGAATGCTACCTCGCTTGTGCTTTAGCTGTGTTGGGATCAGTTTCAACTTTCAACTCCAAATTCTCTTGAAAATAATAGCAGAAGAAAACAAAAGAGTTTCAGTTCGACTTATGTGTGTATACCACTGTGGATTCACGGAGGTTAAATCCATCCAAGCACCTGCCTTCTGTCAATGGCCTCGCTTCATCATCTGTCCTTGTCCTATCAATAGTGTCTGAAGCGCCTACATAACATGGTGATATCGATGGTGAACAGACAACATTCTTTTATTATCCGTGACAAAACAAACCAAACCTTGGATTCCCAGAACCAACAATCGCACAGTAACCCAAACAGTTGCTGACAACGATTTGTAGAACCAGTTTCGGATCAACAGAGTGAAAATTTTCAATGATAACATGAAATCAATCTCGAGGCCCAAGCAGAAAGAGCGAAAAGACAAAATCAACTCACCCACAGCTTTGAATGTGATATCATGGCATGGTTGTCCTCTGATTTTCTTTTTCTTTGTTTCTTCTTGTTCATGATTTGCTATTATTTCCAAATTTTGGTGCACGAGTATGGTCCATGACATTAAACGGTTGTAGCACATGAATTAGATGTGAAGTAACTGCAAGTTATTTGTTCATTTCCTTGGTACCACTTTCGAGGAGTATGACACAGCTTAGTCTTCTTAGAATCATTGCGGTCTTTGATTATAGGTTATCGACCACAATCAGTGAGGGTGAAAAGGACAGGTGATCAGTGGTAATGGTCTATTTAACTTGTTCAAATCAAGGATAAAAAAAATGAACAATAACATATGTGGATCATCCCAATCAAGTTCAGTTCAAAAGTAGTAACAAATGCAATCATGATTTAGATCTAATCAATCTAGTTACAAGATCATGTAATAATTGTAATCGAGTGCAAGATCAAATGAGTGTGATTAATTAGTCCTTTGTCAAATCATTTCTTTTACACAAGCAGAATTCAGATGTAGCGAAAAGAAAGTTTGTTTCTTTTATTGCTTGTGAAGTATTTTTATCCTTCTATCCGTAGCTGAAGGCAGCTTCTTATTTGATCCTCCATGCGTCTCTTCATTAGAGCCACCTTGCATCCCCTGTAATTCTCATTCATGGAATGCTGCAGAACAACCAATTATGTCAAATAGAGGTAACCAAGAACTTAAAATAAGGGCAAGCTCACCAAGTAATGACTTAAGCCGTAAATAAACAGCATTTATCAAAAAAAGCATGATCATCGACCCTTATCACAAGTCTGTAAGGATGCATGATGCATGCATATCTGTATGTGCATGTGTGCCTACATGCTTATGATTTTTAGGGAGAGATTGAAGGATATACAAGTTGCAATCCGTGTTAGGATCAACGGTGAAGCCCAGTGCGACTCCACAAAAGCCTGGCAAAGTAGCAATAGCGGTGGAATTAGGATTGTAAGTGGTAATGAGCCCCATCAAGCACCCACAAACGGATCTCCTATTATCTGTGGAGTCCGCGATCAAGTTCAGGTTCATCACAGCATCACAACATGGCGAGCCCGGGTAGGGGTCGGGTGAGCCATAGGTAATGAAGGTGGAGCAGGCTGAGATTAGCCCTGTCACAGTGGTGCAGTCCACGGCAGCAGCTATTGAGGCGGCCCATGAAAGCAACATCAACACACCTATCATTATTCTGTGATCCCCCATTTCAATTTATTTTATCTAAGGTACGTTAGTTTGGAGTTTGGACCTTGTCCTACTAGCCTACTAGATAAGTTTGGCTTCTGGGAAAGAAAAATCCATGTAAAATTTATAGCGCTGATTTAACTTGGGTTGGTGTGCAATTGGTATGCAATGAAAAACGTGTGGAGGTTCATGAAGGTTGAATGAGTATCTGCCAAATTGCCCATGCGACAGGCCACACTGGCCAGTACGGCATCTTACTTCGAATGACTTGGCCCAAGAGCTGCGTGCCCTGCTAAAGTTACGGTGGACCGCACTGCGCTTACCCCACAAATGTAGAAAATCCTGTGTACATGTCAGTTTGAAAAATACTACAAGCCTGAGTCCTGAAAAAAGTACGGTGTTGTTAGTTATCACGTCAGTTTAACACACTGCAGATTTCCGGTTTGAATCCAGGCGATGCCATTTATTATAGTTTTATTTTTTTTTGCCCTGATGTCAAAGACAAGCAAACATAGCCAATCACAGCAGCCGTTACAGACGCCATTAAAAGAGCAAGGTGTGGTGTAGTGGGTTATCACGTCAGTCTAACACACTGAAGGTCTCCGGTTTGAGTAGGGGTGACGCCATTTATGGTAGTTTTTTTTTTTACCTTAAGGTCACATGACCATGACCCGTTCCAAACGGGATGAAAGTAATTGCCTTGTAAATTTTTTGGCATAATATGCTGGAAAAGGAATAAGTTTGCTCTGTTCTTCTCTTTTCTTTGTTTATAAGAAAGGCTTCATCATGTACATAAAATAATTGTGTAAAGAGATGCAAAAGCAACAATCATAGCAGCGTTCTGATGTTTAAAGAAAGGAAAATACAGAAAACACAGCACTTCACACCCCTAAGCTATAACTTTGCATTTACAAATTGCATGAAAAAAAAGAAATCTCCAGACAAAGTGAAGCTTATCCAGTGCTAGTTTTCACTGCAATTCCATCTAGAGGTGGGGACACAGCTCAGATAGTGACACCAATGGCAATGTTCATTTCCATTTTCTCCACGAAAGAGCATTACCAATGCAACAGTGAATCTGACATTTTAGCAAGAATAGAAAGCAATTGAGTCAGTGCGTTGGCCTTGCAGAAACATGGAATTTGATACGACTTCTGTATACATAATACAACAAAATTTTCCAGTTTCTTCCTGATCTTAAGATTTAAAGATAACCATCTCATGCCATGGAAACAAGTTACCATTGACAGGGAACATAAACCAAAGACTGTCTTCTAAGTTGTCTCAAGTTGTCATCGATATGGAAGGATAAATCCATGCCCCACTACCTCAATATGCACCACCATTATAAATGACAGATGAGAAGGAGCATTAACAGTCGCAGAAAAGTGAAATATCTGCATTCTGTTTGCCTTTTGCATAACAAGAAAATGAATCTAGGACCTGGCAAGTCATTTCAGAATTTAAGAAAATTATTCTATACCAAATTTTCATAATACCCATGATTTTGTAGATAAAAGTGCCATTCAAATCATTATGATCCCCAAGATACAATCATCTTAAAATGATATGGATTAAGGATAACAACAATCAATTATTTGACGCCTAAAAGGGTTACTTACCCTACAACCAACAGCACCACGGAAACCAACCACAGGACATATTGGTAAGGCCTGTACTTGGATTTCAGACGAGTACCAGCCGGAAGATTCTGACGCTCTAACCACCCAAACTGAGGACGAGGAAGAAGAACAAAGCCAAGGAGGAACCCAGATAAAAACCCACCAATATGTGCAAAATTATCAACATGTGGCAAAATTCCTATTGCCAGGTTAATGGCAATGATGACCAGAAGAGTTAGCAGAGCTGCAGCCTGAGGAATATTAAGAAAGGGAGTAAGCAAGACAAAGAGCCATTAATAAGACCATTAAAACTATTCCATTGATGAAAGCAACGTTTGGGATGCAGCCTGGTAATATACTAAAATATTACTATGGTTAACATTGTGATAACATATGCTACAACATTCCATGATCAAGGAAAAAGAATGTTTAATATTGTTCACCTTGTTTGTGTATATGGTCCAGTTTGTAATTAGTTCAGAAAGCATTGCGCCAAGAAGTCCAAAAAGAGCACCAGAGGCCCCAACAGAGATGCTGTTTCTGATAAACAGAGTGGAGAGAACACTTCCACCAAATCCTGACAAAAGATAAAGAATTCCAATTCGCACTGCCACATTTTAAAAGCAAATATCAGATCATCTCAATATCTGAAATTCTAATTGACAGACAGTTTAAGGGGAGACAAAGAAAGCAAGAAGCTAAAAGAGAACAACTGCAATTCAGTTCAATATGTTACATACAGAGTATGAACAAGCCTTAAGATAAATTTTCAAAAACAGAAGGAGAAACGCACCAAACCCAAACTGCTGTTCAAGGCGTATACCAATGAAGACTAGGCTCAGCATGTTTGCAAGAAGATGAATAACACCAGCATGTAGCCAGATGCAAGTTACAAGCCTCCATCCTTGATGCTTAGGCACAACTTTGTTCCACTCAAGAGCTCCCAACTTCTTCAATCTGCCAACCGTAACAAAATTTCTTCATTCTTTTTAAATAATAAAAAAATAGAAAAGAAAAGCGTAGAACACTTAAAACTCACAAGTTCTGATAACCAAACTCGACAAACAACGGACACTGGGTGATAGTTTAGATTTGAAATTTATAAAAATAAAGCATTTCAGCTGATCCAACGAAAGTTTTACATTCAAAATCACTAATCGGTAAAAAAAGAAAACCTCATATAACATGAAAATACAGGATATTCATATGAAATCCCTAATTCAAAATCAGAACAAAAATTAGGTCTGGAGAGCCCAAAATGAAAAAAGAAACACACTGGCAAATGTGTTTTCGTCATATGAGAGCCTTACAACAGATTACATAAATTCTAATTCCAGAAGCGAATAAATGAAAAATCCATGGAAACCAGAGACCTAGCATCTCACATCCATGCCAAGCAATGAGAAAAATAAATTTCAACAACTTATTAAAGCAAAAAATATATGGCATATTGAATCCGATAGAATATTATGAATTGGAAGAAGAAAGCAATTTCTGCTAAGTTCTTCCTACAACAACCCAATTTAATGCCTTGACAACTCCAGTAGAAAAATGATCAAAGAGCAACCATAGTTAGGAAATAGGCCAATAATTGCTCCAAAATCACACCAAAGGTCAACCAAATTCAGAGTTCAAACTGACCCAGAAACACGTGTTCCAGAAATTAAACCCAAGAAAAATAAAAGCAATAAAAGAAAAGGGACTAACCACAAAAGAACATAAAAGGAATGAAAGGAATAAGTAATTTACGTAGAAGAAGAGGGACCAAAAAGTGGGTTCTCTCTCAAAGGTTCAAAAGAAAACCGACCAAGAAACCTCGCCACACACTTGCCGACAAGCCTCGCATGTCTTTGCTTGGGACAATTGTTGACATACATAACGACAACAAAAACAGCAATATTAGCCACCACGAACATAGGCACCAGCCACGATGTCCATTGCGTCTCCGTATCCTCTACCATGTAAGTTAATGAAGATGTATAGCCGCTGCCTGTAGCATTACTGTTATTGCCGCTTCTCTTCACCCCTCCTCCCCTGTTCTCTATATCGTCCCCTGGCATTTTCCCTCTCTTCCCCAGGCCAAACAAAAAAGAAACCTGTTTGTGGTTCTCTTTGCTTCTTCTATCCTGAAACTTTTGCCTGATTATGATAGGATTTTGATGGAGCTGGTGAAGGGTTTAATGAGAAGTTCCATAGTGAAGACAGTGGGACAGTGGTATTTTTCTTTTCTTTTGCTTTCAGGTTTCTAACTGGCGCAGTTCGCAGGGAAATCGGGTACCTAAAACCGTGGGTCCATTACGAGAAGACCCTTCATTGATTGCCACGTAAGTAGAGTTAAGTTTGGTCGTTTACGAGAAGAAAGGTTATTGGTTTAGGTCTTTGCTGGAGTGGGGGTGTGGGAGCATGGGAAGCGGGCTCTACTTACGTGCGCTGGCTTTGCCAGTTACCCCAAACTTCAGTTTCGCGATGACTTAAACTGACGCTCGGTTTTTTTTTAAATAGTGGCTGCCTCTGCCCTGTCTGCTGCTGCTTCAAGCTAAGATAATAGTACTAACAAAATGGCAAAAACCTTTTTCTGTTTTGTACAATACACTTAACCAAAAGGGCAAAATGAAAATATTGGTTAATCAAAAGAACAATGAGGGAGAAAGGGATAGGATCCATTTTGATTGTTTGAATTCATGATTTAACACCTGCCTATCATGAAACTGACCACCAAGCTAGCAGGTTTTTAGGCCGCCAAGAACATTTCAGCTACGTAATTTTCGGGAAGGAACACTCGATGCAAGGTTTGGGTAACTTGTATTTGAACTGTCATAATGGGAAATGCAATCCTACCTATTCCTAATACGAAGTCGTATAAGATATAGCTTTCAAGCTTTATCAAGATTAATATCACCAATTGATAGTTTCTTAGAACTTGTCAGTGGATAAATGAGTTGGAGATGAATATTGAACGGTAAGTGCACAATCACTTATCAGATTTGTTGTTGTGTAACCTTAGACCACAGATGGGTCTTTCTTTCCTTTCATTTGGACCTATCTTCTACGTTTGGATTAGCGATTGATTGCCTAGTTGGTATCTATTTTGTTTTTAAACAATTACTTATCTTTTTTTTTCCCATGAAAGTTAACTTTGCACCTACCTATCATTATCTCTAATTAATGATGCAACAAAATTTATATAAAACATATAAAAAATTTCTAAATAATTTTCAAAAGCTAAATCTATGTTTGTCCTGAGTGTTTGATTATGCTAACCAGTTCATTCCTAATCCATCTGAGTGCATGTCATCGATATAATATCTTCAAGAAATCAGAGAAAGAAAAGCGGCAAAGGTAGAAGCAGAGAATATTCTATTAAAAAGGTAAAAAGGGTAGAAATAATTTCATTCCATTTCACAAAGCTTGAGCTCCTATATCTATTAGGCTGAGCGACTTTGCCAAGCCTGAATGCCCTGTAATTCTTCTTGTTTTCGGTGTTAGGTAGAATGGGATCACAATTATCTCAAGCAAGCATATTACCATTTATCTAACCAATCAAATTATTTGTTACTTCACTTTGTAGGGAGTGTATCAACGACTAGAAACTTCTGGGTGAGTTTATAAGAATCTTTTCATTATTATTTTGATGTGTAATAGAGGAATATGATGCTTTTGTTGTTTCACATTATTTTTTTTTTATTCCCCGACACATTGTTGCCTTCATGGCTGCTTCTTTCAAGTTATATGAGTGAGATAATGCTTTTCGCCTTTTAGTTGTCATTCCTTGACTCTTCAGATTGCTGTCTTGGACTCTGAATCACTATCAACAAAATTACAGCAGTATTTCGTGTTTAAAATAAAAGAAATCGTAATTATAAATCCAGATTGAAGTTCAACACGCAAAGCCATACAACGTTTGAACCTAAAACTCATCATGTACAAAACTCATAGTTTACCTATTTTGTCACTCCAGCGTTCGTGCTGACCAGCCTGGCCTGCACGGTTAGAACAATCCAGTGTTTCCTTCCTAACTAGAAAATTAGCAAATCTAGAACGAGGAAAGAAAATTTGTGGTGCCAGCCCTGCCTGCCAGGGCAAATTCCCAACAGTAGAAGCAAAGCATTGAAAATGAAAGCATGTCCTTGACGTAGATATCATTTCACATTTTTTATTCTACGAAGTTGGGTTGGCAGTATCAAAACTTTCTTGCAAGCAATCAGGAATAAAGTGGCAATCGACAACAACAACATCAAAGCTTGTAGAAATCAAAAGATTCATAGCGACAGCATGGTGGAGCTTGTAACAATCGTTATATGCTGTTGATGCACGTGTACGCCTGTTGACTCATGATTCTTGCCTAGTTCTAGTAGTAGTTTTTTCTTCCCAGTTGCCGGTAGATTTGTTGGCTGAGTGAAGACAGAGTTGAAGTGGTTCTGTTACGCGTAACTTGTAAGCCACTCTCCGCTCTTGACCTGTGGCAATCATAGACTCATAGTTCATCGCATTCTTACTCCTTCGGGAACGTCATCTAGGCTTGGCTTGGCCCCAAGCACCCAACCCCTTGAGCTCTTCTCATTGAAGTTACAGTTTTTTCTTCTTTTTTTCATTTAAGTTTACGAAAAGAGAGTAGCAACGCTTATCATAAAATCAAATGAAATGATAAAATTTATCAAGAGGAACGTATTGCTCATTTACTTCATGTTTGAATTCTGTAGCAAAAGAAATAACTAATGCTTGAATTTGGTCATTATTATCACCGTCAGGGTAGGCATGCCCCGCTATGTGCAGACCAAGATCATACCCACAGGCCACAAGCGAATGTGGTTCTTGGAATGGGGCAATTTCCCTTCAGGACCTAACATCAAGACCCGTTCACCAAAATTTACCATCGAGTCCTGACATCCTTATCAAGCCTCCGGGTGGCTCCCCAACGTTCAGGCTAGCATGTGCAGGAAACAAGGTACCTAATCTTCATGATTCCTTGGTCAGTAATGCAAACAAGTTCCAACAAACCCAATTCCGCAACAACTTACGGGCAGAAACAACAAAACCTAACAAGGTAACTAGATGCCTTAAAAAGAGGTGCGCTGAGAAGAAGGAAAAGGAGCATATATGAATTGAAGATTCTTCTCAATTCCATAGCAATTCGCTCTTTGACCTCAGGACCACACAAAAGGCATTCATGACGAAACAAATATTTTCCAGCTTTTCAAACAATGCCACATTTGGGTAACCAACTCGTGAGCAATCAGAACTCTAAATAAAAATCCAGAAAATACGAAAGATCCAAAAGGATCTACACTCCCTTTCATTTCTCCATTTGCAACCATAACCATATATCATGAACCAATAAATTTGCTCAGTGCAAGCTAATGAAAAATCCAGGGCAGAAAATTTCAATATTAAATAATACAAAATTGCTGAGAACTTCTATTACACCAGGAGTAAAAGTTTCAGCGCTTTCCACCACCACCACCAAGCTTGGGGCCTTTTGGTGCAGCACCCTTGGGCAAACTACCTTTACTTTGAGTCTTTTGTTGCTTGGACATTAGCTCAGCCTTTTTAGCCTTCTTTTCATCCTTAGTTTTCTTAATCCTCTCTTTAATTTCACTGCAGATGAGATCATGTGATTCAGGAAAGAAACTTCTAATGCCAAGGATAATTCCATTACAATGTAATTGCAACAACATAGTAAGCATACCGTAGAGCAGCTTCCCGTGCAGCATCTCGCACTTCAGGTTTCTCAGTTCTTCTCTTCTGAATTACCTCTAGTGTAGCACCAACAATGGACCTTGAGTAGGGCCTTTTTGTGGTGCGGCGCCTCTTCTTAACTACCTCTGCAGCAATGTCCTGAAGACGTTGGCAACCAAAGATGAAGATTAGTCATTAAGAAATACCTAGAGTTTTCCTCTCTGTTAAAGACGAAGAGGGCTTATACGCTCACCTTCTTATGCTGCTTTCTGTACATTGCTGTCCAGGTAAGCTTAGATGGCTTGAGACGGTTGTGGAAGTACCTCTTGCATTTGGAGTTGGCAAAGAGGAAGACCTTAATGGAAGAATAATGATTTTGAATTTCATTAAAGGGATCAGTAAAATTAACTCAGGAAACAAAAAACAAATACCAAAAGAAAACCGCACTTCAATGAAACCAAGTAATCAGCATCACTGCAGCTTACCTGAGAATCTGAGCGAACAAATCGAATGCCCTTACCAGGGTATATCTTGGCCCCACTGAAGCGGCATAGTTCAGTCCTGCAATCTCAAATTTACCAATTGCAGTATTAATCTCTATAGAACTCTAAGTTCACAAGGATATATCCATTCTATCAAGCTAAAAAATAATACTAAAAAAATTATTGACATGAAAACTAATAGTAACACCACTAAGGAAACAAAATGATATCAATCTAAACTATGCTCTTCATGCAATTTCATAAACCATAACAATCATTCAAACTAATTCACATATTAAACATTCAACTACAGCAAAACAATCATTCAAACATATTACCCTTTACACCAAATTAAACATATCACATAACTATTGAAGCAGAAACTTTAACATCAATGCTCAATTAAAGCATAAGATTTGATGTAAAATACTACTACTAAGCAAATATAATTAAATCAAACAATGTGTTACAACGAGAAAAAATTGGTTTTCTTTTTAATGCGCATTACGTTTACATTTGTCTAGCTGTTCAATCTAAGCTTCCCACGTTACGAAGAATCAACTCGGGTAAGAAAGAGCCCTTAGATCAAAAGAGCACCAAATGAAATGGTTAAGAAGATGTCATTACGAAACAAAAAATAAATCTTGGCCAAAAAAAGAAAAGACAACAAATAATAAAGAAGTTGGGAAGAAACGAACTTGAGAACCATGGCGGCAGCCGCTGCTCTGATGAAATTATTCTTGCAGGATGAAAGAAAACCCTATCCTTTACAAATCATCTCACATTTGTAGTTGGCCTCTGGACTAGTTGAGCCCGGCCCAATATTGAGAACATGTCTGACCAAGACCTGAAGATGAATATATCTGGGCCAAAGTAGGCCCATCTACGCAGAATTTAATAAGCTAGCTGAGCAAACGAGAGGTGCAGCCCAGCAAAAAATAACTTTTACTGCTCAAACCCAAGTTGACAGGGGAATGGTTGTATCACGGGTTTATATTAAGGGTGAGTTAAATTAATTATTATTCAAATTAAATATGATTTACATAAAATAATTCAGTCTAATTAGTTGATTGGGTCAACTAGTCTAAAATTTTTGGTTTAATTGATCTTTTGGTCGGTTCTCAGTTTTAAAATTTTTGGACTAATTAATCCAAAAAATCAAATTAATTTTTCATATATATTAACATATATAAGATTTTATATATATATTAAAAAAATTTATAGTAAACTTAATTAATAATATAATTAAAATTTATTAATTGTACATATTCAAATCATAATCATAACAATTTAATATTAACTATATATTTTTATTTATTTATAAATTTGTATTAATATGAAATTACAAGTTATATATTTTAATTGATATAACTTATATATTAATATTATAATATATGATATTAAATATCCTACATATTTATATATTATAATTGTTACACCTTAGTAGTGTTTCATAATATAAAATATTATGAATATATATATAATTGCATAAATATATTATATATATTTAATTTATACATAAGTATTATTATAATTTATAAAAAAATTTATTTATATGATTACACTTAATAACTTTATTAGTTATCATCTTAATTTTTATAACATATTTTTTATAATTAGTTATTATTTATACAAACTTTGATATAAAATATTATAACATATAAATTGTGTCATTAATTATATATATATTATATATATTTAATTTATATATAAGCATTACTATAACTTGTAATAGATTTTATTTATATGATTACACTTAATAACTTTATTAATTATCATCTTAGTTTTTATAATATCTTGTTTATAATTAGTTTTTATTGCCTTTTGTTTCTTTAACTTGGCAAAACAAATTAGCTCTACTCAAATGACAATTAAATATGTCGACTCATCTTCCTCTTCTTGCTTTAATCCTTTAACTTTTTCAATTTTTAGGTGTATAATGTCATTCCGTTAGTCCTCATCAATGACACTTATCATTTCTATAAGTTAGACACCAACTTTAACTTTATATGGGTTGGCACAAATGGGGTTCAGTTGAAATTTAAAGAGTTGGTCAAAGCATGGTTTTAAAAAACATTAGCTTAAGATATATCTCTCCCTCACGATTAAGTATGCAAAGAGAAATTATGCAAATAATCTTAAAATACAATAAAACTAATGTTTCACTTTGTTTTGGATTTACAAGAGTAGATCACTAAACACACTTGATAGTTGTAAAGTAATTTAGCCTTAAAACTTAATTTCTACAAGAAATAAATTATAAAGAGTTTGGATTTTTTTAGTAAATGATGAGAACTCAAAGTGTTTAATTTATTTTTTGAATTTTTATTTGAAACATAACACTTTTCTTATTATTGATTTTTTACACTTGTCTTGTTTATTTGGTGTGTCAAAATAATAGACAGTAAGCCTTTCATATAAACTTACAAATGTCTCTTTTTAAAATACAGAACCCTTTTATTGAAGTATCTCTATGTCTTAAAGATACATCTACATGTCACAAGACACAACTTTTAAATAAATGTATTATTTTAATAACTACTTTATGAAAGGACACAAATTCCTACCATAAGATATATCTTTTGAACTACAATACGAAAAAATAGCTTTTCATACTCAAAATTTTGAGTACTGTTGTTTTTCAATCGTGTCATAATCTTGGAATTTAAAAGTGTTTTTCCAATATTTCAATTTACCTA
>NW_018397254.1:6996643-7128552 GCF_002168275.2 Theobroma umbraticum | reverse complement strand
TTTTTACATGAAAAACTACTTATAATTAAATAGTGACACCATGAGACATAACTGTTCAATTAATATATGTGACTTTCTAATAGTCACAACTTATCTTATTAAAAAATATAACTTTTCATTTTGAAAATACACCAACAATTTTAGATGAACAAAACTTACAACGATAATGACATATAAATGTAAACTAATTACCCAAATACGTCCCCGAATTATGTAAAAAAAGTTAATTAGGCATTTTATTAAGCTCTTGAATTTTTATTTTAAGTCAAATAAGTTTCTCTCTAATTATTAACTAACTTTTGTTAATCAATAGTACAATTGGCACATTTATACCTTGTCACTTGCACAGAGTATGTTGACATGACATTTTGATGACATCAATACTATATGGTGGATGACGTGATAACAAAACTTACCACTTAAGAATGGTGTGTTTATCTATTTTTCCCTTGCCAACCAAAAATAATTGGGTGAGAAATTTGAAAAAAAAAAACATAATGTTCAATAAGTCTCTAAATTATTTAAAAAATTTTAAGTCTTTATTATTTTATTACATTCAATTAAGTCTCTATATTTTTATTTTGGATTAAATAAATACTTATGATTGATGATTGACTAGTTGTTATTAATCAAAATATCACTTGTCATTTTAAAATCACATGGCACTAATATATTGTTGACGTGAATGGTAAAAAATATTACATAATCATGTTATCGTATTAAATTAATATTTCATGTCATGATCAATTATAATTTATTAATATGTCATATCATCATTAATTATTATATGTCAACATGCTATGCCAATATCATGCGACATAAAATGACAAATAATATTTTGACTAAATCAATCATTAATTATAAAGATTTATTTGACCTAAAATAAAATATAAGAGTTTATTTGTCTTGAAACAAAAGTACATATAAGGGTTTGGTTGAATGTAATAAAAATATAAAAGTTTATTTAATTTTTTTAAAATAATTTAAAGGTTTTTTAAATATTATGCCAAAAAATTAAAAAGAGGTCTTCATTATCATTTGATTTCATTCTTAACCTTGTTTTAGGGCTTCTATTAAAAATTTAGTAAGTTATCCAAAAAGACAAAAAATCAAATCCCTACCTTCATTATCCATTAATGCCGTTAAAAACAAAATTTCACTATAATTATCAAATAAAACCTAATTCAATTCTTGTATAATTTGGTTCCAAAATACACCTTTCGATAGCCCTAATACCAATTAATTAGTTTTAAATCTATAGTTCCACCATGAATACAAAAACAAACTTTGCAAAAAATTGGATTCCAATGAAATTGCCCAATATTTCTACAATTGAAATAAACTTAAAAAAAATCATTACTTAAACAAATAAAAACACAACAAAAAACCATCAAAGAAATCTAGAAAAATTTTCATCTAAAATAAAGTTGCCATGATTTTTCTTATTAGATAATTTACTAATTTTTCTACAAAAACCCTGAATCAAGATCAAGAACGGAATCAAATGATAATGAAGACTTAGGCTTTCTTTTTGTCTTTTTTTTTATAATATATAAAAAAGCCCCCTAAACTATTTTACAAAATTTAAATAAGTTTTTATACTTTTATTATATTCAATCAACCTCTTATACTTTTATTTTTAACCAATAAACCCTTATACTTTTATTTTTAATTAAATAAATTCATATAACTAATGATTGACTTGATCAAAATATTAGTGGTCATTTTATGCCGCGTCATGTTGACGTGGCATACCAATATATCATAATTGTTGTTTTATCTTTTTGGATTATTTGCTAAATTTTCAGCAAAAACTCTAAATCAAGGTTTAGAGCCAAATAGGACAATGATAAGACTTAGTTTTATGTGTTTTTTTAAATATATATATATAGTTTAGGGGTTTTTTTGCGTTTTTTGTCATCAATGTATAATATGTGTTGTATCTCTTAATTGTTAAGTACTGACAAGTATGTATGGAATATCAATTGTCTTTCCAAAAAGACACGGGTTTTTTCTATTTTAGACATGACGACAGAGAAAATTTTATATTTCATGCACGTGATAAAATTGTGATTTGAATCAGTTCTCAAGTTTCCATAAATACTAATATTGTTTTAGTAGAAAATAAAATGCTTGCGAGATTACCATGTATTCGTTATTGACTTAAAATTTGTTTGTTGGTATTATTAAATGTGCTCAAACTCGTAATCGAGTGAAATTTAAAATACAATGATTTGATAATTCCTTAAGAATCTTGCAAATAAACGTTTAAACATGCAACTTTGTAAATGTCATACTTATTATATACCAATCAAATCTCTAAACTTTTGCCTTAAGGTAACTTCCCAAACTCCATTTGAGCATATTCTCAAATCAACCATGTTAGCTATTGATTCCAATGGAATTACAGTAACTCAAATTGGAATTATGTGCTTCCTTTACCCTTTTTAACGTTTTCTTACTTTAGTACAATCAAAGTCAATGATTCACCATCACAAGTCTCGTCTGACATCTTAAAAAGTTCAATGTTAAACTTTTTCCCTTTGGCAGCTGAAAGAATAACAGAGAGGCAGGCTCAAATGTATATGTCACCATTAGGTAAACAAGTTAGGTTGAACTGGGATTTTTAAACGTTAAAAATTGTGGTTATTGAGGATATGATGGGATAAAAAACGCATACAAAGCTATTGATTATGGATTTGGGATTGCGAAATTATTACAATGAAAGGAAGTGATTCTGATGGTGCAAAGCATGTGCATGCATATTCATTGTCAAATGATGAATGGATTTAGTGAACGTTCATCCAATAATTGCCCTGATTTTCTTATATTTAAGGGAAAATTAAAAGCAACGATAGGGGAATCCAAAAAAAAATATGGGGAGAGTTGGCGTCTAAATTAGGGTTTGAACAGAGGCCTCCTGTCACGGCTGAATTCGATTAAGGAATCTAGACTGTGTCCCCATGTAGAGAACATTAAAAGTACTATATTGACCCTAAAAGTTTTCCAGAGAATGGCCAATGTATCCTCCGGCCTTGTACGTGTCGGCTTTGCGATGGATGTCTACAATAAGTTGAAGGCGGGATTACGGAACGACGAACCAGTGGATCCCAAGCGGTCGAGAAGGGACAAGCCTTGCGTAAACCGACACGCGCGGGGGAACGCGTGGGGCTAGAAAAGGGCGGACATCCCGAACCCAGTTTTGGAAGGTAGTGGGTCCCACACTGTTTTGAGCTCTTGATTTTCTCTCCCCGCCCTTTATATTATTTTATTACCTCAGCCAAGATTGGTGCATGGTAGGAGGACGGGGATGAGAGGGAGAAGGGGGAGAGGAAGAAGAAGTAAAAGGCCATTGAAAGAAAAATAAAAAAGTGAGAGAGATCCCTGGAGCCTTCTCTAGGGTTTAAGAGGGTTTTTCTTTTTATTAAATCGAGACTTTTGGATATTAAACAAAACCTTTAACCTGTTTGACCATTGATTTCCTCTACCTTTTCTCGTTGTAAGTCAGCTTACTTCACAGCTTCCCAACTCCATTACTTTTATTTAATTTTCTTCTTTGGGTTCTTTTATTCTATAGCTTAATATTTTATTATATACTTTCTGTCCTTTTACTCTTCTAAGTTCTACAGATCCCAACAGTTAGAGAGAGAGAGAGGAGAGAGAAACAGAGGATCTGATGCGACCTGTATCTATCCTCTCTGTGCCGAAACACTGACCTTTGCTTACTCTCAAAATTTAAAAAGGTATACTTTTTTTTAAAAAATTTCCGTACTGGTTTTGGGTTTTGTTTTTGTGTATTTATTTCTTACAGCCTGTTTCTTACTTGCATTGCGAGAGAAATAGAGAGAGAAAGAGAAAGAGGTCAACTGGGTCCTTTTATGCTTTGATTCTGGTTGAGTATATTACTATCATATATTTGAATAGTGTGAATGTGAAAGTGATGACCTTTTAACTTTTTGTGTTTTGGTTTTCTTTTCCATGCCATCTTTTTGAGCCCCTTTTGGTGTTTGTATGCAGTTCTAACTTTTTCTTGGGGTCCTTTTCATTTCTGTCAAATATACTGACAAACAATTGGTCAATTGGACTGATGGAAAATTAGGGTTTTCATATTTGTCAGTCTTTCTATGGCGTTTTCGGAGTTTTTCGCAGGCCTGGCTTAGGTAGAGAGATAAAAGAAGGTGTGAACTCTTTGATTTTAAGATAAAAAAGTGGTCTTTCTTGCCTCTTTCTCCACTACTTTTCTCTTCCTTAACTGACTTTGTAGAGAGAGAAAATTAAGAGTCGGCTTAGAGAGGGGGAGATGCGTTTTGAGTCATGCAATGCATGGGCGTTGACAAGGAGACAGCTTTTTTCATTCTGTCTTTGTTGCGAATAAAATTGTTAAAAAGGTTTTAGACTTTTGCTCATTCTGGGTATTGTTTGTGAGGTCAAACTTGACGACACGAAAGAGAAACGAAATTGAAGCATAACCTTGTGAAAGTGATAGTGACCGTTTCCAAGAAAAAAAAACCGAAATGAAATAATGATAGACGAAGTATAGAAAAATTTTAAGAGAAAAATAAAAATTTTTCCTTTTATTTTCTTATTTAAATGAGTTTTGGGGATTTGATCAAGACTAGTAGCAGCAGCGACAGTGGTGGTATGGGTGCAAGGATTGTTGTGGCTGATATTGTTCCACCCAGCAACATGCTAAGTGGTGCCATTGTTGAGCCACCTCTTCTCACCCAACATATTCCCAAATCTATGCAAAGCTCTCCTTCCCTCTCTCTCTCCTATGTATTGCCTCGTCTCCCTCTTAATCTCTCTCTCCTCTGCATTGTCCTTTAAGTAATTTATTACCTACTTTATTTTATATATATTTTTGTTTTGATCTTTGCTGTGTGTTTGTTATTATTTTTAAGATGGGTCATTTAATGGGGGACTTACTTTTGGTGCAGAAAAAAATGGATGCTCATGGTGAGATGGGGCTGATTGGGGAAAATTTCGATCCGAGTTTAGTTGGGAGGATGAAGGAAGATGGATACGAGAGTAGGTCTGGAAGTGATAATTTTGAAGGTGCATCCGGTGATGATCAGGATGCTGCTGATGATGGACGGCCTAAGAAGAAGAAGTACCATAGGCATACTCCACATCAAATACAAGAGCTTGAATCGTATGGTTGCTTATCTTACATTTTATTATATTAAATTTTGTATTTTGTAATTCGGTCATCAAGATTTTTACGGATTTGCTTGTTGAAGTTTATTTTCTTGCTTTATTGCGTTCTCTAGTTTCTTCAAGGAGTGTCCTCACCCTGATGAAAAACAAAGACTGGAACTCAGCAGGAGGCTAGCCTTAGAGAGCAAGCAAATAAAATTTTGGTTTCAAAACAGGAGAACCCAAATGAAGGTAAGTTGATAATCTATTTTGCTCTTTTTAAATCTTCATGGTTGAGGTATAAAATTGAGTTCGAGACTGGTAATAATATGAATTGTTGTTTGAACCAGACCCAATTGGAACGCCATGAAAATGTTATTCTTAGACAAGAAAGTGATAAACTTAGAGCCGAGAATGATTTGTTGAAGCAGGCCATGAGTAGCCCAATATGCAACAGTTGTGGTGGTCCAGCAGTGCCCGGTGAAATATCTTATGAACAGCATCAACTTAGGATTGAAAATGCTCGATTAAAAGACGAATTAAATAGGATTTGTGCTTTAACAAACAAGTTCTTGGGCAGGCCTCTCTCGTCCTCAGCCAGTCCTATTCCTTCCCAGGGCTTAAACTCCAATTTGGAGCTTGCAGTAGGAAGAAATGATTTTGGTGGCTTGAACAATGCAGGCACTACATTGCCATTGGGATTTGATTTTGCTGATGGGGCTATGATGCCTTTAATGAAAACTATGGCCAATGAAATGCCATATGACAGGTCAGCCTTTGTAGATATTGCTTTGGCAGCTATGGATGAATTAGTTAAGATGGTGCAGATGGATAGTCCCCTTTGGATCAAAGGCTTGGATGGTGGGATAGAAACCTTGAATCATGAGGAGTATAGAAGGACTTTCTCCTCTTGCATTGGCATGAAACCAAGTGGCTATGCAACTGAGGCTACAAGGGAAACTAGCCTGGTTTTTCTCCGCGGCTTGGCTCTTGTAGAGACGCTAATGGATGTGGTATGCCATTCATTCACTTCTTGCAGTGCTGTTGTTGTTGTGTTGAACTTTCCTTCTGCTGTTAGGATTTGGTTATCTGTTTTGCCCTTTTGTGCCCCCTTGTTAGACTCTATGAGGAAAAAGTTTTTGTTCTCCCTAGATAATCATCAGTAGTGTTTGTCTACCTATATGTTACCTTCACGATTTCATTTGATAAATATTGCTCTGGTTAAATCAATTTCACTTCTGGTAGAGGTGGTGCTTATGCTTGCTGTGAATGGTCCCATCACTGATTTTGCTGATTGAATCTTAAAGAAAAAAAATGTTTGAGAGTTGTTGTTTGACTGGTTCTTTTGCTGCTACTCTATGTATAGAACCGTTGGGCAGAAATGTTTCCCTGCATGATTTCAAGAGCAGCAACCATTGATGTGCTATCCAGTGGTACAGGTGTAACCAGAGACAATGCATTGCAAGTGGTATGTTTCTCTGCCATCTGTCTTTATTTCTTTTGCTTCTTAGCTAGGTCTTATGAAGATCATACCTTGCAGATGGATGCTGAATTTCAAGTGCTTTCACCTTTGGTTCCTGTTCGTCAAGTGAGATTCCTTCGGTTCTGCAAGCAGCATACGGAGCGTGTGTGGGCTGTGGTTGATGTCTCTATTGATGCTAGCCAAGATGCTGCAACTACACAGATGTTTCCAAACTGCAGGAGACTTCCTTCTGGTTGTGTTATCCAAGATATGGACAATAAGTACTCCAAGGTAATCACTAATGTAAATTCTTATCTTGTTCTCTAAATTTTTTATAAATGAATGTGTACTTGATATTTTGAAGTTCATTGAGCTCGCATTGCATGTCTATGATATTTTATAGGTATTTAATGAGGTTGTTGTTATAACAACTAGTTCTGAGTTTGGTTGTGACTGCATGAAGGTGAAATAATGTGCACTTGGACTTCCAGTCTCAATGCACCTTGACTTGTGCTTTACGAAATTTAATACTCCTTTTATTACTCACCAAATTTCCCTTTTCTTTGATGGGGCAGCTGATAGGATATTGTAAAATCTCACCTAAGAGTTGAAGCTTTTATTATTTTTTGCTCAAGAAGATGCTTTCTTTTTTAAATCATTTAATCGTCAGTTTCAAAGCTAAGGTTGCTTATGTCTGCACTTAAATAGTCTACTGCTACTTGCTGAGATGAGCAAATCAAGGGTACAGTCACAGTTCTATACTAGTATAATTCTGAGTGTACTTTAATCATAGCCTTTATCTGCAGGCAAATCCTTGGAATTCTCAATCATTGTTCTATAAATTATATTTTCTTGTTTCTATTCCTATCTCTCCTCTCTTAATGCCTTTTTAATTGCCCATGAGGTGATATGATCTGGATCCAGTCGTTATCTTGTAATCTTTAGAACCCCGTGTTATGTGCCGCTCTGTTTCTTTTTATAATGTTAGACTGTAATTTAGTTTAAAGTTTGACAGAAATTGTCTATTCAAGTTTCATGCTTCTGTTTTCTAATTGTGTTGACATTTTGTCCTATGTTACCTGGACTGTTCCTCGATATTTGACTTAATTTCTTTCCTTCTTCTATCTTGTCTCTGCCCTACTTCATGCAGCAGTGTTTTGAAGTTTCATGGATATTTTTCTTAACGAAATAACAAGAAAAATCTCATAAAAGAAAGACCCAAGAAAAATTCTTGTACTTTGACACATGATAGTTTGGTGAAATTTACCAACCTAGATTTGAGTCTAAAGGGAGTTATAAACACATACTTTCTTTCTATCTTCCTCCCTTTTACCGCCGACTAGATAATGCTTATT
The DNA here is from genome assembly GCF_002168275.2 of Theobroma umbraticum. Taxonomy (NCBI): domain Eukaryota; kingdom Viridiplantae; phylum Streptophyta; class Magnoliopsida; order Malvales; family Malvaceae; genus Theobroma; species Theobroma umbraticum. Next base: position 7,120,599 of record NW_018397254.1, on the reverse strand, counting down.
AGGAGAACTTTTCCTTTCAAACTAGTGGAGTAGACAGTAAAAGTTTTCTATGCTTCGTCGTAGTTAGTATCATGACAGATATCGATTTAAAAAAAAAAAAATCCTAAATGAAACATTTTTAAAATTTGAGATGAATGGAGCCAACAGAGCTTATGCTTTCTTTGTTTTTCCATAAATCTATGAGTGCCTTCTATATGAACTCATGATGATCAGTTTGATATTTGTTGCAAGCGGGCATGCTTACAAATCGTTAAATGCAGGTTACATGGGTTGAACACTCAGAATATGATGACGGTGCTGTCCATCATCTCTTGCGGCCATTACTCAGTTATGGTTTTGGCTTTGGTGCACATAGGTGGCTTGCCACTCTTCAAAGGCAATGTGACTGCTTGCTGTACTAATGTCCCCCAACATCCCGGGTGAAGAAAACACAGGTCTCTCTTTACTGCTATGTCATTCTTTCATCTTTGACAAATGTGGCAGAGTCCCTCTTCTAATACATGGAACTTTGGCACAGGAATAACTCCTGCTGGGAGGAAAAACATGTTAAAGCTGGCACAGCGCATGACCTATAACTTCTGTGCTGGAGTTTGTGCTTCAAGCGTGCATAAGTGGGACAAGCTCAGTGTTGGTAATGTGGGTGAAGATGTAAGGGTGATGACCCGGAAGAATATAGATGATCCTGGTGAGCCTGCTGGGGTTGTGTTGAGTGCTGCTACTTCTGTTTGGATGCCCATAACACAGCAAAGGCTGTTTGATTTCTTGCGAGATGAACGGATGCGGAGTCAGTGGGACATTTTGTCCAATGGTGGGCCAATGCAGGAGATGGTCAAAATTGCCAAGGGCCCCGGACATGGCAACTGTGTCTCTCTCCTTCGTGGCAGTGTAAGTGATCACTGTCTTATTTTAGTAGACTTCATCTGATTTTCTCATCCACTTTTCCTTCCTACTATTCTCCTTTTTTGAGATGTATAGTTCCTTTATATGCAACGTTGCAGGCCATTAACGCAAATGAGAACAACATGCTAATTTTACAAGAAACATGGAGTGATGCCTCTGGTGGAATAGTAGTCTATGCACCTGTTGACATATCATCAATTAGTGTGGTGATGAATGGTGGTGATTCGGCTTATGTGGCACTCTTACCATCAGGATTTGCAATTCTTCCTGGTATTTCACCTAGTTACCATGGTGGGCAAAGCAACTCTAATGGACCTTTGGTGAAACCTGACATTGATGGGAGTATAAGTGGTGGATGCTTGCTTACAGTTGGATTTCAGATTTTGGTGAATAACCTTCCTACGGCTAAGCTAACAGTGGAGTCAGTTGAAACTGTTAACAATCTCATCTCCTGCACAATTCAGAAAATCAAAGCTGCCCTCACAGTTACATAGCTGGAGCCGCTGAGCCTGAGAAAGGGGTTGCTTAAGAAATTTATATTTATATTTTTGTGCTTTTGTGAAAGGAAAAAGTAAAAAAGAAGAAGATAGATTTGTGGAAAGTATAGGAGATAATGAGATAATAGAATGGGAAAGGAAATGAAGCTTGAGATGGTAGTTTGGGTAAATTAGGTTTCAAGTCAAGAACGAACCGCTCGTGGAGAAATTTGTTCTACCGTGAATCTTAGCAGAATGGTACTTGCATCATACTGAACGGTGCACAGTGGGATTGTGGTTCGGGCATTGACTTGGTCGACCTGTGAGATTCTCAACTCTTTAAATTCTCAGTTGGTAAACTTTGTTTTGTTAATGTAGTCCAAGTTATAGAGAAACACAAAGATAGACATTGCAAGACTGGTCTTGATTTTTGTGTCTTCAATTTTATCAATATCTTGCCCCAGCTGTCTTTTACTTGTTTACAGGCGGGTTTGAATATTTTTATCATATGCTATGACCTTGGAATCTTAACACACAGGGTCCCGACCTCTGCTTTTGTTGGTTTTTTCTCTCTATGTTTTATGTGGTGTGTCATCCCTGATCACATGTTGCGTCTAATTCAGGGTTTCTGTCTAGGATGGTGTATTGGCGTGGGGACAGACAATGTAGCATATCTCCAAGTGTTTCTGTGGAACATATTTCTATGTTTTTGCAAAACCATCCTGGTACTTTTATCATTACCAAAACATCAACGTTTTGAATCTAATCAATAGCACGAGTATGAGTAGGTTCATTATCTATGTAGACTGGAGCTATTATTCACAGATAAAAATCATCATTTATGATTTATCCCATTGGAGTGCAAAAAACTCCATAAACAACAATTCCATTTGACTGTAATTAAGGAAATTGTTTTTAGATTATGAAAGCAGCATGTTTAATTAATTAGGAATATTCCCTCCAGGAGCAAAACTTATCACTGGTTCACATTTTTTAATGAGAAACTTCACTTTGGGCCATCACGGAAACAGATAGAACGTCTTCCTTTTACCAGGCTTTAGACCCAAAACAAACCCATATTAAAACTAGGCCCAGACCTAGGCCTTAAGTTTATCAGCAATCAGATTGTTTTAGCTTGGGTCCCTTGCCAGCCCACAATCAAGCAACCCTTTTTTGGACCTGCCCTACTCCGTATAATAATGCCTGTTGCCTGTTCGTCAAGGCGCCTTGGCCGTCTACAATCTACATGTCCGTCAAGCTCCCCGGGCCCAGCTTCAAACTCATCTTTTCCGTTACAACCCCATTGTATTTACAAGTTTCAAAATTCTGCCACTCCCAATCAAAACCCTAAACCCCCCATTAATCCATAAACGATGCTGATTTTCTTCACTTACACTTCCAATCTCCTCAAACCCAGAACCCCTACGCCTCTCAGACCGCTCCCTTCAATCCTCTTTTACAATTTCTCATCCCAAAAGCTCATGTCTCAATCCACCTCTATCCCTAAGAAACAGCAAAGAGTACGCGACCACGGTTACGACAACTACATGGAAGTCGAGAAAAAGACCCGAAAAGTCCTCAAATTTCAGTCTCTAATCCTTTCCCAACCGAACCAAACCTTGCCCATCTCTCGCTTCGACTCTCTCGCTCGTCGCCTTGGTCTCGGCTTCAAACAAAACGAAGCCGGCGCTTATCTCCTCAAATTTCCTCATGTTTTTGAAATCTATGAGCACCCAGTTCAGAGAATACTTTATTGCAGGCTAACCCGGAAGGCACTTCTCCAAATTGACCGAGAAAAAGAAGCACTCAATGCCCAGATACCTGATGCCGTGACCCGGTTAAGGAAGTTGCTTATGATGTCGAATACGGGTCGGTTAAGACTGGAACACGTTCGCATTGCGAGGAAAGAATTCGGGTTGCCTGATGATTTCGAGTACTCGGTAATTCTCAACCATCCACAATTTTTTCGATTGTTTGATGCTAAAGAGACTAGGAATAAGTACATTGAGATCGTTGAAAGAGATCCTAAGTTAGCTGTCTGTGCTATAGAGACAGTTAGGGAGAGAGAATATAGAGAAAAAGGATTTGACGCTGAGGATATTAGGTTCTCATTTATTGTGAATTTTCCGCCCGGTTTTAAGATAGGTAAGTATTACAGGATTGCAGTTTGGAAGTGGCAAAGGGTTCCATATTGGTCGCCCTACGAGGATGTGTCTGGTTATGATTTGAGGTCATTAGAAGCTCAGAAGAGGATGGAAAAGAGGGCAGTAGCAACTATTCATGAGTTGTTGTCATTGACTGTGGAGAAGAAGATTACATTGGAGAGGATTGCTCATTTTAGGATGGCAATGAATTTGCCTAAGAAGTTGAAGGATTTTTTGCTACAGCATCAGGGGATATTTTATGTTTCAACAAGGGGGAATTATGGGAAGCTTCATACAGTGTTTCTTAGGGAGGCTTATAGGAAAGGGGAGTTAATTGAGCCTAATGATTTGTATTTGGCGAGAAGGAAGTTGGGCGAGTTGGTTTTGATAAGCCCTAGGAAGGCAAAAGTGGATAACGAACTGGTTAGCTTTAAGAGAGATAGAGAAGGTGATGAAGTGGAGCGTGTTAGACGAGACTATGTGGAAAATGATTTTGAAGATTTTGGGGTTGAGGGTAAAGTTCGGCAAGATGGGGAGGGGAAGGATGGTTCAGATTCAGATTTAGTTTCTGATATTGAATGTCATTACACAGATGAGGATGAGGATTTTGATGAAACTATGGATCAAAAGAAGGATGCCCGTGTAACTGAATAATAACCAACTTTTGTTCTACTCATTTTTAATTTGATAATATTGAACTTATAACCAGCTGGACATTAAAATGGAGGACAACTTTGCATTTACTAAGCTTCAACAACCAGAAGACATTTTGTATTAAGGATTGCCATGTCTGCTCTGGAGAATTTTATCAGGTGGAAATAGCACCTCATGTCGGAACTTGATTATTGGAGAAGATCTATATGAGACAAGTATGTATTTATGGATAACTTGGGGGTTTGATGGATATGTAACGGAGTGGAAGCATATTTGATGTTGGTTAAATTTTTATGGACTACTAGAATTGAAGCCATCTGTACTGCCATGTCTTCTTGCCTGTGTTACTCGCCCAAGAAAGAATTGCCAAAAAATTTCAGCAGGTAAAAGGAAATAAGAAGCGCCCAGAAGTTTTGCTTCATGAAGTTGCTTGTGCAATCATGTAAGTCTAATAATTCTCATATTCACAAGTTAAATTACCTGCACATATGTTGATGCATGTGGTTATATAGGCAGTCTGTTGAGAGTAGATTATTTTTATAATTTGATTTGTCCAATTCCTCTCCCGTTTAATGTTCTGTTGTTACTCTCATGATGAGGTGAATTAACCTTCTATTTTTGGTTTATACAATTGCATACCTGTTATCTTTCAAACTTTTATCTTCCTTTGTGTGTGGTTATTTATTGCTGTTCATAAAAAACAATAGGTCATTGATCAGGAGTGCTTCTCAATAGGAGTTTGAGAGCTTCAGAGTCAGCAGTTGTTTTTAATTTTTCCCCTACCTCCGTCTGGATGTTCTATTCTCCCTTTCTAATATCTATATAGAGGTTTTTTTTTTCTTTTTGTTTTGAAGGAAGAGAAAAAAAAAAGGAAAAATACTGGGTGGGATGTAGAGCGTGGGTGGGTGTTTTGCTTTTCAGTGCAAAGCTTTATTGGTTCTTGTAGGGACTTTTAGGCAGGTCTTGGGCCAGAAATAGCTGTCCCTGTTCCAAGATAATGTATGTAGACTTTTTTTTTAAATTTTTTTTTTATTTTTTACAATTTCCAATCTAGCATTTATTTTGGAGGGACTAATCCTTAATAGCGAGCTATTTTCAAGGCATATATAGATGTGCAATAGGGTCTAATCAAATACTAGCACTTTGTTGCAAGTAGCTGTTATCATTTTAGGTTCTTTGATGAGTCTAGTGTGACAAGGTTTTAAGAAGATAAATATGCAAGATTATAATCAAAGTCATTGGCTTGAAGTTTTCTTATTATCATTTTTGGCATATATGTAATGAATTTTTGAGGAGTCTGCTTATCTGGTTAACCAGACTGGAGTCCTTTTAGTTAGGCATCATATAAATTTTTCTTACTCTGGTTAGAAGTTGTTTATCACCTAATCTGGCTGTCATGTTATAAACAGAAGGCAGACCTGATGGATTTTGTGGCTAAAATTTGTTTTAGTTGGCTCTAAAATGGCATACCCATAGCCATATGCAAATTGTCGCAAGAAAAATAGTCCAAAACCATATGCAAGTCATATAGTAATTAAATAATGTGATGAACATGCTGAAAAAATTGGGTTAGAAGTTAGGACCTTCACTGAATCCACTTGGTGTCGGTGTTAATGGCATGGCAGTGACAGTGGTGTTAACCATCCAATTAGGTTAAAAGAAAAGGACTGTGGCAGCTACTTGGGTTCTGTTTTTGCAGATATTTTTGTTTTAGGTTTTGTAATATGTTAGGGTTAGACAATACTAGAAACTGATTAAAATTCGACAGTTGGAGGTGGTCTGGTAGACAAACTAAATATTCTTCACTGTCAATATATTTCAAATTCATTTGTTGGTTAATGTGGCAAATGCTTGGAGTTAATTTCCTTCTCACCCTGGTTTGATTTCCTATATTAATAATATATATATATATAATTAAATAAACAGGTTTGCTATTACTCGGATATTAAACATAATCAAGTTTAGGTATTTGGTATCTAAAGGGTGATACTTGAACCTGTCCCAAATCTGAATCCTTTGTAATCCGGTAGGGTACCCTTAGGTACCTGAAAATGGCATCCTTGCGATGAAGGAAAAGACTTTTTGTTTTACATCCCACCTTTGTTCCAGCCAAATAATATGAAAAGGAGAAAAATCTTGTTTTCCACTCCAGAAAATTCTTTCCATGTTGAGACATGGAGTTGATATTTGTTGGGCAATAAGTTATAGTTTAATATAAAGTGGCTTGTTGTACTAAAATTGCTTTTGGGCAATAAGTTAGGCCATAGGTGTGGAGCAGAAGCTGAGACTTGTCTATAAAAGCCATAGGGCCAGGTTGGTTGGTTTGGTTTGAAAATCAAAGCCAAAAAAGATCTACAATTGAAAATTATAGTGCGTCACGTATGAGTAAAGTATTGCTTTGTACCTACCCAAGTGTATCTGGAGGAGTATTCATATTTCCACTTGTAACCACTGAAAACAACGGATACCAATTGATGAATATAGAATTCCTCATTGCATGTCTGATATATTCTGTTTCTATTTATGATGAAGCAATTTGCAATTCTTAACTTGATAATTATTCGTTTTCTTGGTAAACGGTTGAATCCCAGATTCTCTCTGCCAGCATCCTGGAAGAAGGTTGCCATATGAGTCGTGAACATAATACAAGTAGAAGGCGTCATCAGCTGTATGTTTTTTCATTGCCCAACAAATGATTCTTGGCAGGTTGTGAGTGTAAACAATTGGACGCCGAAAGCTTGTTGCTTTGCAATTGTGTTACGCAAGGCATAAATGTTCTAGTTAAAACCGTTTATGGTCAGTCTGTGGTTTGATTATCGAACCTTGTCTTTGTATATTTGTTGATTCTTTTGTAAAGTTTTGTTAATAATTCAATGACAGTGAAATATTATAAAAGAAATTGTAATAAAACTTTATACTAATCTTAGATATTTTAACAAGTCCAATCATTTTGGTTATCAAACAGAAAATGTGGACTAACAGCTAACTTGGCATCGTCATTTGCCCAAGCTAAAAGACATTATAGCTTAAGCAAGATTATACTTGGTATTATCCTGAACCTTCATTCTTAAACAACATAAACTAAATATGTGCTTATCATTCTTAGCTCTTTGATAATTTAACATTCAATTTCATCTAAATCATAGTGCATGTCCCATAATTAAGAATTAAAGTTAACAAGTTTAATCCCCTCTGAAAACTAAATTTAAGTTTTCATTTGAATCTGCCTATTTAATATATCCAACAGCGATTGTAGGGACATTGATTGAATAAATGTGTGATGCCTTGACCCTTTATCTCATTATTACCGATCTTCATGAATTAGGACCCAACAACCCACTTCCATCTTTGCAAACATGTCTACTCATTTAATTAGAATTGTCCTGGAAATTCTTTTTAATTAGAAAAAAAAAAGGAGAAATTTTTATTTTTTTGGGTTGGGTCGTAATTTTGTTCTTTTTTGGGTGGACTTGTGTGTGTGTTTGTTCTTTTTTCTCTCAACTGCCGAATTGGCCATTTTCCCAACTATCGACGGCCCACATTCCCCACCAAACTGAGCTAATCCTGAGGGTAAATTTGATGATACTAATATCCTGTCTGATCTGCTTACAGCTTTTCACGTGAAACAATTCATGACAGCCGTCCGATCATCATCTAACCAATCAAGTCGGAGATCATCGATTACTGTGTGTGCCCCCACGTGTACAGCTACTCCCCGGTATTTAAAGTTCTGATCTGTGTTTTACGTTTCATCAGGATGATGCTCAGTATCTGCAGTCCTGGTTATCGTGATCTGTGAAGTATGAGATAATTTGTCTTTCGGCAGACTCGAGAACGCACGCGCTTTCCGACCTTTTAACGCAAGGTGGGCCAATGGCTGCACTGCAGTTAGTACTGAGAACACTTTCTTGTCCTTTTTCTTTTAACCTATTGTAAATCCATTTAAAAATAAAAATAAAAATTATTTTAATACACGAGTATTTTGCACATTTTAAGTAATTGGTTACACTATTCTTTTTTAAATCTTAATTTTGAAAATCTATTTACTATAAAATAAATTAGAATATTTGCTGTTACAATGATCTACTGCCGTGGGAAGTGGGGATTTCATTATCAACTTGGAAGAGAAATAGTGAAATTTGGAAAACAAGAAAGCAGAAGTGAAAGTGAAAGTGAAAGTGCCATCGTTTTTGGTCAAGAGAAAACAAAGAAAGAGGAAAGGTAAAGTGGAAGTTAGAAACGTAGTTTGGCACCGAGGCATCCTGTTTCTTCTCCATTTGTCCTCAAAAAACAGCGAAAACTGGACCAACAAAACAAACAAGGAAACAACATAGCCCCAGAACGGCTGAAGAAATCAAAAGAAAAACAAAGAAAGAAAAAAGTCCGCCACGTCATCCCCTTTCGCACATTTCTTCTACTACTGGATTTTTTTGTTTTTTTTCCACTTGGAAAGCGAGCATAACACGAAAATCCTCCCCCCGGCTCTTCCCCGTACCCTCCCTGCAACCGTTATAGCGTTGCATTTTTTGAAGAAAATATATTTGAATTTTGTTCTACGACGGTTGACCTAATTTCAATTCCCATACAAAAGAAGACGGCGGAACAGAAAAAAGCTTCCGTAAGTCTGAACTCAAACAGATACCTGAGGGAGAAACAGAAAAGGAGCGAATCAAAATGGGAAATTCCTTTGGGTGCTCAGCTTCAGGGGAGAGATTAGTGTCTGCTGCGAGAGATGGGGATTTGGTGGAAGCCAAGATGCTTTTGGATTGCAATCCTTGTCTTGCTAAATATTCCACTTTTGGTGGCCTTAACTCTCCTCTTCATTTCGCCGCTGCCAAAGGCCACAATGAGGTTTCATTTTTTTATTTTTCGCGTTATAATTTTTTACCTTTTGTTTCCCTTTAGCTTATACAATGTCTTGTGGTTGATTTTTTTTTTATTATGTTCTGATTTCCTGTTTTATTTATTTGGTGGGTTTTCGGTAGATTGTTGCTTTATTGCTTGAGAATGGAGCTGATGTTAATTCCAGGAATTACTGTGGCCAGGTAACAGATTTTATCATTTTCTTATCTGGGTTTTGTTCACTCGAAATGTTGCTGATTTTTTTTTAAAAAAAAAAGAATTTGAGGATTAATGTTTGGAAGATAGTTTTATTTTTGCAGATCTTTTGCTGTGGGTTTAGTTCTGCTTTAGAGTTCCTATGTAGATTTGAAATTTTAGAAAATTTAGTATTTAATTGTATGAATTTGGCATTTGGAACCGAAATGGAGCTTTCGGACATATTTTGAAAGAAAATTCTTCTGGTCGGCAAGCTTCCTAGAGAATCTACCATATTGGTTTAGAGAGCTCGTTTAACATGATTTAGATTCCAAATCTGATTCTGTGGAAGCCCAAAGCCAGAGTCAAAGAATCTGGACTTGAACTTCTGCTCTTTGCTAAGCAACAAGTGGAACTGATCTGCAGTATTCCTAACTTTTAAGTTTTTCTTTATGTTTGAATTTGAAAGACGGCATTGATGCAAGCGTGTAGATATGGGCACTGGGAAGTTGTGCAGACCCTTCTGCTTTTCAGATGCAATGTGAGTTTCATTTTTTTTTAACTTTTATAGTTACTCGAAAAGTATTCCTCAATGATTGTTTAGTTTTAACTGGGTTGGATGCTACTCCTCATGAGAGCTTCATTTGCTTTTTGATGAAATTTCCTTTTCCTAATTTTGTTTTAAATTTAAAGGAAACTTTTTCCAATGTTTGTTGATTAGTTGATAACCAATGTTATTTTACTTCCTTATAGGTTACAAGAGCAGATTATCTAAGTGGGAGAACTGCTCTACATTTTGCTGCTGTAAATGGACATGTAAGATGCATAAGACTAGTTGTAGCTGATTTTGTTCCTAGTGCTCCTTTTGAAGCTATAAACACCCAAATAGAAGGTGAAAGAGGGGATGGTTCTGGTGTGAGGAACAAAAATGATCAGAGGTGTGTGGTTTTATTATTTCACTGAATCACCCTCCTGCTGGCACTGATTTGAATTTAAATGGAGAATTAGGTTCAGGGTTCTTTGCATGTTCCTTTCTGTAATATTTTAAAATCAATTAGTCCGAAAGAAGTTCTTTTACAGAAAAAATGCAGTTTTGAGTTGTGCAAACAATAGATTCTCAAAACAAACATATTTCTCTGAGTAATCTCAATTGCTATGGAATTACTCAACCTTTGATGCCTGCCAAAAGTTCTCGGAACTGTTGTCATTATGCTAATTATGTAAGTTATTACTATGCAGCGCACTGTCAAAGTTTGTAAATAAGGCAGCTGATGGTGGGATTACTGCTCTTCATATGGCTGCATTAAATGGGTATTTTGATTGTGTACAGCTTTTGTTAGACCTTCACGCCAATGTCTCCACTGTCACATTTCATTATGGAGCATCAATGGATTTGATAGGTATGGTTTTCATTTTAGTTTTTCCATGGATGGTTGCTTTGTGATTTATACTTCTGGGGGATATGAATACTGTGTTTTTTATTTTGGCAGGAGCTGGAAGCACTCCTTTGCATTATGCTGCTTGTGGGGGAAATTTGAAGTGCTGTCAGGCAAGACTTATAGATATTGTTTTCGGACCCATCTGTAATTTCTCTTGAATTAGATATTATGTTATTCTTTTTTCTGCAGATCCTTCTTGCAAGAGGAGCCAGTCGAGTGACTTTGAATTGCAATGGGTAAACTATCCATTGATCTTATTCCGTTCTTGTTTCTTTGGTCTTTCGTGTGGTTGCTATTTCAGTTCTGAACGTATCATGGCTAACAGAATTATCTGTATTTTCTTAGGTGGCTGCCACTTGATGTTGCCAGGATGTGGGGTCGTCATTGGCTTGAGCCCTTGCTGGCACCTAATTCTGACACAACCATACCTAGATTTCCTTTTTCCAACTACTTGTCCTTGCCTCTTTTGAGTGTACTTAACATAGCAAGGTAATCCTGTAAATATTATGGTCTACAATCTAGGTAGGCTGAGATTGCTAGTTTTCAATCACTACTGAACAGTTGTTATTGCACAATGTTGCTTTAAAAAATAAAGGTTATTCATGATAATTTGATTTCTGTCAAACTCGAATGGAGAGCTTGGTCAGTGTTTGATATAAGGTGATTCGATATACTTTAATCTTTTGTTATAAAACATTCTTCTATGATGGAGAGATTTATCATGAGAAAAAAATATGAGAGAAATTTAACAAGCTTCTTGTTTAATCAATATGCGGTTAGCAGGGCTGGAGCAATTCAATTTCTTTGTTGCTGTGCAATGTTTCTCCTTGCAAGAGTTACTATTTCTTAAATTTCTAACTTTTAGGTGATTGAAACTGGTTATCATTTATAGATGGGTTAAGAGTAATCATCTTGTTTTGAGGCACAGGTTTCTTTCATGTTGCACATCAAAATTCGGTGTCTTGTGTGTCACGTCAAGATCATTATTATATGTAAAGCTTGGTGCCAGATAATTCAACACCCTGAGAATGTGACTGTTTAAGTACATACAATAATTGGATGCAATAGGCTTGTCAATGTGCTAAAAGTTTTTGTGGTACATAGCTCAATTTTGACAATTGTTAGCAGAGAATGTGGGTTGCAGTCCTCAACAACCTCCTCAGATGATGCTGACACTTGTGCAGTCTGCCTTGAAAGAGCGTGTAGTGTTGCTGCTGAAGGTATGTCTTCAACTTGATTTTTCAAAATTTTGTTTTGTATTCTCTTTACCTTTTTTCTTGAAAGAAATGCTGGTAGAAAGTAGCTTACTGCGTTGATCACTATTTTCATAAATTTATGACTGTTGTCCTTATTGATTTTACCATCTTTTTTGGTGACTATATGAACATGATCACCCTAGTCTTCCAGTTGGGGCTTTGGAAGACAAGGCAGGCAATACAGATTAGATTTAGAAGTTTTATAATATGGCATAGCAAGAAAAACTTAGATTTGTTGTTGATGTTGTCATCAAGTTATGAGGGAAGCCGGTGAATATGTCCATATCGTTTATCCTGTGCTAGAGCTTTACTAATCAAACAAGAATATATGTTCTGGACTCTAGAATATTAAAATCTGGGACTTTGTATAGGGTGGCCTAGAGTGGGCCAGATGTACTAGCTGTTCGTGAGTGGCTGTTGTTTATTCTTTTCTTTTTTCCTAATGTGTGCAACACGAAACCTGACATTACTAAATTTAAAGTTAAAATCATATATTTTGTTGCAAAAGGAACTTTGATTTTAACTCAGAATCAAAATATATTATTAGTATTTACTTTTGTAACCAGACAGGCCTTTTACCTTTTGTTTCTATTAGTAAAATGCAATTAGCAAACTCAAAAGGAGCCTAAATCGATAAAAATATCAAATATTAGCCTGCAACTCTCTCTATTATCAATTTCACTGTTATGTTTTCTGTTCTTATGATTAAACTGCTGTATTTATCCATATACTAAACATCAAATTTTAAGGACTCTCAAGGTATTGATCGGTAATTGTTTTACTTGTTTCAACTTGTCAATTCATTTATCTTTCAGGATGTGGGCATGAGCTATGCGTAAGGTGTGCACTCTATCTTTGCTCAGCAAGCCACATTCCTTCCAATATGGTGGCACCACCTGGGTCTATTCCATGCCCACTCTGTAGACATGGCATTCTTTCCTTTGCCAAATTGCCCAGTTCCCCAGCAAAAGAAATTAAGCTACATCTGTCCCTTGGCCTTTGCACCCCATGCATGCTTCATCCTCGTGATGCAGATTGCCTATCACCAGCTTCAGAGATCCGAAAGAATCGTGTTGCATCAGTTTCTTCAGATCTGTTCTGTCCCGTAACCTGTAGTCCATTCCCTTCTGTTGCCATCCCTTTGTGCACCTGCAATGATGGTCCTTGCCCGTCTTTTGAACCTCGAGAGACAGAAACACAAGATGAATCACCAAGACGGTCACAAGCTACATCAGTTGACCAGGATAAAATTGAAGGGCCACGACTGGAGAGAACAACCTGTTCAAGCATGTTTTGGGGCAGAAGGAGCTGCAGTAGAGAGCATCAATGCAATTCAGAAATAAATGCTTGACTGGTTTCATCCGTGGTTGTTCCATACTGAAATTTTTTACAAAGGAGCTTCAGTCTTAGGTTCCATTGTGGGACAACAGCAAGTCTGCGATGTGGAAAAATTTTTACAATTCCTGTTACAATGCTTATATTTTGTCCCACATTAAGCTGTGTATGATGATTTACATTGCTTTCCTTCAAAGGTGTTACCCAGGCCTTTTTTAACATTTCAATTAGTGAATCTAATCTCTAGTCATTTGTAGATTATGAAATGAGTCAATTTTTACGAAACAGAGAGTGCACTATTCTAGTATTCTGTGTTGGAAGATTTGTCAAAGAAATGGCAGTGGACTTTATTCTCCAAAATCCACTGCTTCATCCACCAAAAATTTGCAATCTCGTCGCCAAGATTTCGAACTTTCTAGTTGAATGGATTCATGAGCAAGTAAACTGGGTCCTCTGTAACTGTTCCTGCTTTTGAATTATCCTCCCCTCTGCTCCATTAACAATTTAACATGACTCAGCCATCCACCGTCCAAACTTCGAAGCCTACACGTAATTAAAAGCAATATAATCTTCTAAACTTGACATTTTTTGAACACTTATCTATGTTATAGGAATTCTTTCATTAATCAAACTGTTGAGTAATTAAAGTCAAATTATATTAATATTAAGTGATTGATATGTACATGTATTCTAGAATTTCTCAGTCCTCCAATGAATACAAATGGCAGTAGCAATGGTATAGGATGGGGATGGCCTTAGAAAAAAGAGAGTAGTATTCGATAAAGAAGGCCCTAACCCCATCCTAGTTTCTGTTATTTCCATGACGGATCGATTGGTTTGGGGACCTCATGATCATTTTAGTAGAGACTTTTATAGCTTGCCACGTACCCACCAGAAGGCATGTATTTCTCTGATACTATGGACATCCCAATCAAATCAGACAACTCTTTAATGAACTTTAAAAAGAGATGGGGTCCACGGTCAACCGAAACCTAGTTCTTACATAAGAGAACAGCCTCCCTCAGCTAGCAGTGGCTCACACATAACAGTACAAGATTACAAAAGTAAAATAACACGACAGAGAAAACTGAAAACACAAACATACGTGTCAAACCCTAAATCCAGGAGAGATAAATGTTGAATGTTGACAGTAGCATTTCTTTCCTTTTTTTTTTTTTGCCCTTTTGGAAGCAGAGGAAACGAGCTTTCGATGTGTATGAACTACGGTGAGAGAGCTGCAAAAGTTATCTTCTTCTTGCAGCAGTTTCTCTCTGGGCATTGAAGAACACGGCAGCCACTGGGAGTCCCAAACCGTTCTCTTGTGAGAAGCTCCTGGTGTTGAAGTAATCCCTCGAAGTTGGTGGCCTCACTGTTTGCCTTCCTCTCTGTTTGAACAGTATGAACACGTATCTGTGGATGCCCACTGTTGGCTTTGGAGTCTCGTAGCTAACAACTTCCCTCCCTGTTGGCGTTAAAGTCGATTGAGTGCTGCGTTCTCTTTTCTTTATAGGATATAAATGAATCACAAAAAGGTTAAAGTTGAAATTGCGCTTTTGGAAACTCACCAAAAGAAGCATCGGTAGTACCGGGAATGTCGGTAACCATCCTGGAAGATATGTTGGTTTACAGTTTAGATTGTGGACTAAATATATATTGAAGAAATTGTATCGTTAAGATAGAAGCTATGTAGTACAGTGATATTGATACTGATACTGATACAGATACAAACCAGTGCAAATGTTCCCGCAAGTACGGATCACTAGGGCTTGGAGCATCAGGATCTGTCAGGATCTTTCAAAGGTAGGAAAGAGAAGCAGAGAAAAAGAAATTTTGCAAGAGTGAGACTTGGTACTAATATTAATATATATTAACGTGGCATGCCGTACAATGTAAGGTTGTGATGGAACTTACTAATGTGTAAGCAGCTCTCATGTCCTCACCGCCAATCTCAACCCGAGGTCTAGCAGCAACGACAGCAGGCATGAGCTCATGGCCGTTGGCAACTTGTTTGTTGGAGTTGTAAGTTACTGTCATTTTGACACTTGGGGAGAAATTGTCCACCACCTCTCCTATAACTCTCCCAATAGTAAGTGGCTCGGGGACTCTTGACATGGTGAAGACAAATTAATGCAACAGTTAAAGATCGAGAGAAAGAGAAGGAAAGAGAAAGAGAGAGATATCTATGCTTTGTAGCTGCTTTGATGCAATGGGTTTGGGAGCATATGAGAGCTTTTATAGATAGAAGAGAGGGGGGAGCTTGGGTTTGAAGCTCATGGATTCGAAAATGCTTCAGCATACCATAAGAAATAAAGATGTCTATTTCCGGAAAGGACATGTGTGACAAGCTTTTTATAATCGTCTCTTTTGTACAAAAAATTATGAAGGGAGAAGCCCCTGGAGAGATGGGATTGCTTCATAGAGATCCCCTCGCAAAAGCTTAAAAAGCTTAATTCATAACATATATATCTCTGTACTGGAATCTAACACGTCTTTGGCTTAGTGGGTTCATAAGAATGAAGAATACAACTTTTCCAACTTTAATATAATATCTTGGACAAATGGGAATTCAGCTTTTAAGGTGCTTCACTCCTTACGTATTTCTCTTATTAGAAAGCACCAACAAAAAAAAAACAGTCTTATCAGCCAGCTTAAAACATGTAGCTAATTCAATGGAGGCAAAGAGTAATTGGACTCCGTCATCTCATTTGGCAAAATGGTGTATGTGATCACGTTTAAAGCACATTTTTGGATCCCTTCATTTGCTCTGGTTTTCTTAACATAAACCCAAGTCCTTTTCGTCTAATTAAATCATGTGGTTATGACTGATAGATAAAAAGTAGTTTCTTATTGGAAGCTTTGGAGCTGTATCTAACTTTCGAAGTTGTGGTCATTAGATAGTCAGAGTTTAACATATCATTTTGAGCCAATATTTTTTAATAACCTTGATATAATTTCCATAGCTGACTTTTGTGAGAGAAAGCTTTCAACTTGGTCATAATTTCATTCATTAAATTTTATTTTATAAGAAGTATTCATGACCTTTTTGATTAAATGCATTGATCAACATAATCCTTACGTACGTAATTCCCACTGAAACAATTCAATGGAATTCCCCACAGTAGCACTGCTTAAGGGTGTCTTGTCATTTCAAGTTGAAAAATGAAACCATTTGCTGGACTTAATTAATTGCTTCCATATTAGGTATCTGCATTATGATATAAATTTGCTATGTTTGGAAAACCCATATTAAAAACATTGATCTTTCCGTCAAATTAAATAAAGAAGAAAAGTTTGATCTAAACCATCCAATTATCATTTATCACCCTGCAGATACTTAATCAGAAAATATATATACGCTCTTCGTCAATTTGCTCATGTTTTCCAAATGGGTAATTTTCGAGAGTCCAAGAGTGGGTACAAGTAGGTGGGAAGCAAAATAATTAACAAGGATGCTCAGGAGAAACTCTTTTGGTTCTGGGGCCTTTCAAAGAAGGACTGATCAGCTGACCATGGCTTGACATAAAAGTTTCCAAGTACGTGCAAGTACAACAATCATACTTTGGTTTTGTTAGTTTGAAAGTAGAGTAAACCACAAGAACTAAGACAGATTATAACTAGTTGAACCATTTGCTGAACTTAACATATAAAATAATAAAGATTTAAACTATAATTAAACGTTGATAAATTTTATTTATTAGTTTCAGAGCAGATCAATAATGAACTAGTAATATTTCTTGCTTTCACAATATTGCAACAACATGTCACTTCTCCCTCAAACTCAAAGTCACAGGCCACAGCACTTACCAACTTTTTGAAAGTTCCATGGAATATAGAGGTTTATATCTTTATTCCTTTCGAAATTAACGAATAGCGTTTAGAGATAAGAAAAGGGTGTTTAATGTGTTCAGAAAAGGAGGAAAACGAAGAAGTCCAGCTGTACGTGGGGAATCAATGGCAGCCAACGCGCTAAAAGTCTTCTGCTTTCCTCATCCAATAGTTAACTTTCCTTAGATATTTGGAAAATGGGGAGTGGGGTCTAACCCTCACTTCATCTTCCTTTCCGTTCATTACAAATACGAGACGTGCGTTTATAAGATCTCGACGCATTTAAAGTTAACAAGGGCTTCAATGAACCTAGAGTTGGACCAAAGGAATTCGGAGGAGCAGTCATTTATCTGATGGTCTATTGCGAGAATAAACCTCTCTAAATCTGACACGTATTTGGATTTCAAAGAATAATTTTTGTTCAATCGATCCTACAAAGTTTTCGCTTCCCATATTCTTTGACTGACATAACTTGCTTCCCCAACGATCAGCATAAATTCAGGCAAAAATCTGCTTTTTTGGCTGTCTCTGCATTGGACACGTAGGTCTCCACCCGCACCCTCAGAAGCTCCATGTTTTAGTCAAATTAGCCACGTGTTCTCGCATACTGCTGGAGCCTGAGAGCAGAGCAGGCAGCTGGAACTGCTGGCTTCTACGCACAGCAGCCTTGGAAGTTGCAAGTGAAAGTTTAAGCTGGAAACTGAACATATATCCTGGCAAAGCGTTTTTCTCGTACTACCATACCTCGGCTCTTCGTACGTTATGGTTCACGAAAGAATCCTAGTTTTCCTTGTCTCTCTTTTCAGATGCCACTGGATCAAATATATATATGATCCAAATTTTAATCAAGTTGCTCTCTCATTTTCGCTTTTCCTGACTGATTTAATTATTGTTAATTGTTACTGGCTGATGCCAAGTATAAATCAATTTCTGATGGTGCTGGCACCCTTTTGCTTTCAATCAGTTCTGCAAACTTTCTATCAGAAACGGCCACCTGAGTTAGTTAAGGTTCACCATACCGTATGTACAGAAGCAGGTTGCTAAACGAAAATTAGTACTCTATAACTTGTAGAGCTGATGCAGAAGATCCAAAAGCTGCGAAGAAAATTGCCTACTGAATCTCGGGTTGGATGGCAGAATGAAAAGCGTAGAGCTTAGACGGTTGCAAATTGATCAAATGCTACTCTTTACGTATGTGACAGCATTCTTCAATACATACGCATAATAGCATAGTATTGGAGTTGTAGTAGTAAATTAAATATTACTCAAGGAGCAACTCTTGGGCCAATTTAGACCTATCCCCTTACCAGATTGGACCATGCCCGCTAATAGTATACAGAGAGTATATCTTCTTACATAACATCAAGAATCAATAGGGGCACACTTAGCCCATCAACTGACCTGGATTGAGCTTAATTCATTGGTCTTTGGAATTGGGCCTCAACTCTATAAATGTTCAACCCTAAACTCAATCCCGTATTTTGCATGGGCCCTTGTACAGAAAACATGTCTCGCTTGGGAGATGGCTGAGTTGCTTCAGGCCTCGCTGGGCCTGACCTGAGCAACCTCAACAGATCAGGCGATCAGTGTAGGAGGCAGGCTCAGACCATCAGTACGAATGTGTACTTTGAAATTATTCAAACAATCCAGGTATGCAAATATTGATCATCACAGGAAAGATAGAAGTAGTTAATTAAAATTTCTTCTACAGTTCTATAGGCACGGCCAAGAGAAACTAATCTGTCAAGACTCTGAAAAGATATACTGTAGATTCTGGGTGAATTCTATCAATCAAAAAACCTTTTGCTGCACCTCAACACTTATTGAAAGACCATTAATTGGATGTCTTGAGCTCAGCATTTAACCATAATGGAAATGCCGTCAGCTGAGTGGAAACCAATAAGGGAGGCGAAGCACTGTGAACATGGATAACCTTCCAACATATTCCTTTGCAGTCTCAAAATGATAACAATGACAAAGATTCACCTGACAAATTCCTTTCCAACATATTTTTAAAATGAATCAAGCACTTCTTGCAAAACCTGCGTAGCTTGCTTGAATCTAATGGTGCCAAGGGCAAAGTTGAACAAAACAAATGTAGGTAAATTTGTCATCTTTTCCATATATTGTTTAATGTGAATCGAACTGTGCCAAAATTCAACTGGTAAAAGTTCTTGCATATAAAGAAATAACACTAATTTTGAGGTTAGCATGCACTAGGGCATTAGTTATGTATGGTGATGAACTAAGTTTTTGCAGCTTTGGTAGCTGGCTCGAAACTTAATTTGGACAGGTAGCCCCCAAACCTGCCGACTCTCTTGTATTATCATATACATTCATTTCATATGACTAATCTGATTTAACTTCAACTGTTGCCAAGAATCAATACATATTGCTTTGCTTTTACTTGTCCATTTATTGCATGCTCTTTTGGGGAAAAAAAAGAAAAGAAAAAAGGAAGGGAGAATTTTGGTTGAATGGCAATACAGTTCGATCCTAAAAAATGCATTGGGTAGCTATCTTTTGACCTGCTATATTGAATGGCATTTATTACTTAACCATGCCAACTAATTACTCTATGTATTATATGGTTCGACCATTTTGCTTGTTGATTTAGATTGGAGTCAATGGTAAGTATATTCTGGATCCTTTTCTTTCTAAAGTGTCATGTGATCACAATGCCTATATACTTTCAATAGGAAGGAGCATCGATGAAGCGGCCTAATTACTGATTTGACTCTGGGTGGGAAGGGAAAGTGCCACCAACTCATCCAAATTTTCATTGGATCCGGACATACACAATAATAAACATTAAACAATCTAGTAGGAAAACATTTTTTTATTATATATAAAAATGATAAAACATACTGCATTTAAAAAGGGTAAATTTAGAAGGTGGAGTGATGAAATTGAAGGATGAAGATAGGTCCTCAACGTGTCACCATCCCACAAACTATGACCACATAAATTCAGTCTCTACTCTAACCCAACAACCTTTTACTTGAAACAGCAGTTGGGAAAAATACGAAGCATCTTATGGAATTTGGCACAGTGAAAATGATCTAATTCTTCTAACCATAGACAATATTCCGCCACTAATATAATATTAACGGATTAGCTTTTAGACTAAAATCTATTACTACTAGTCTACTACTATGTCATAGCATATGATTTAATGATTAGCTAGACATGTATATAAAAATAAACCGGTAAAAAAGACAAGGTAGAATTAAACATGGAGTGATCATTTTACATTTTATTCTAAACAAGTTTAGTTGACCCGAAATTGCATCATTAATAAAGAGGTGGGGGGCGAGGAAATGACGATTTATTCCTTCTTTTTAAGGCGCAGAGTCGTGGGGCGAAACCGACAAATACAGACAGCAGTTTAAGCAACAATAATAATCATAGAGACAAGCTCACCAAAGTCCTGGATCCATCAATCCATCATCATCTTCAAAGAGAAACCCCAGAACAAGCAGAAGAATCTCTCTGCCAGTTCACCCGTATACCTGTTGCAGCTAAAGCGTACAAATCCTGGAAAGAGTGAGCAGCCAGTTGCAATAACTAGTTCAGTTGCCGTAGCCAAGCAAAGTCATGTCATAGTCCATTTCAATCTTCCAATTCTGGACATTTATTTATACTAAAAGAGAGAAAAAGAAGAAAAGGAAAAGATAGTGCTCACGTACTCACAAATAGCAAACAAATCGCTTTAAATCTTCCGACTTTTATTGCTAGCTCAAGGCGTGCACGCATCAAATTTCAAGTGACCCTCTTTGCTATGCCAATCCAACACTCTTTTCAGTTAATGCTTTGTTTGGATTTTTAAGAAAAAGGTTTAGCCAACCCAGCTGAAAAACTGACGCATGCAATTCATGGGGATTGACTCGATATCTTATGCTAAAACTGACACATGACCTCCCATTCAAGAAATTCTCGGTCGCGATGCACTTGTCTTAAATTATGTTTTCCAAGAATAAGAACAAAAATTGATGCTACTACTAGGAGTTTTTCTTCTTTTGGAAAAAAGTGTTTGCGAAAATTGGGTGTTGGCACACAGATGAAACCCCTAAGTTTAACACAGAAAGAATCTAATCTCATCCGTTTCAATCTTTACAATTGC
Organism: Theobroma umbraticum; assembly: GCF_002168275.2. Lineage (NCBI taxonomy): Eukaryota > Viridiplantae > Streptophyta > Magnoliopsida > Malvales > Malvaceae > Theobroma > Theobroma umbraticum. Next base: position 7,099,410 of record NW_018397254.1, on the reverse strand, counting down.
ATAAATTAAAATGGCGAAGAAATCTGTTGAAGAAAAGACAAGGACGAGTATTATTCTAGCCTGCCTAGCTAGTAGCACATGGTATGCTGATGTATATCTGCAGTTCTGATTTCAGCACTGAGAAGTAATCATGGTACCATCAAAATGTAGAATCTGCTCCCATGTGTTGAAACAAGAGCTAATCCCTAGTGCCCCAGTGGCACAAATGCAAGTCAGTTTCTCCCAGTTTCAGAAAAAGCAATAAGGAATATGAGCCAATAATTTCAGGACTTTGCAGCTTTCAATATGTATTTAAAAGTAGGTTTAGCTTCATCATTATCTCTCTTTTAGAATTCTCAACGCTGCTTACTTAGGTTTAATCAAACATTTTGGCTCTCATTATAGTAGTCTACAGTCAGAATCCACCAAGGAAAAAGCAATTTCTTTTTAGTATTTTAATTCCACGTTTTGTTGATCAATCTGGAACACATATTCATTGTCTCTATCGCCTGAAGCTACTTAATAGAATCCATCATATTAAAGTTATGGAATCCTGCCGTCCAATTCGCTTTTTTACTTTTACTATTACGGTATTTTACAGGAAGAAACGACTGCAGTTAGGACCATAATTGTCTCTACGTACTAGCTTACTGCTGTTCTTTTGTTTTACACTTGTTGAGCTTGATGGAAACTGTGTCTTCTTGAGTTTCTTTATCCGAAATAGAATAAATAATCTACAGATAAGGAATCTAACACCGGAAGGTTTTGAAGCCAATGGGAAGAAACCCTGTATCCCCTTTCCGTAATGAATTTTGAATACAAAACTTTCGAGGTAATTGGATGTTAAGAAACAAAAGCAGAATCATTCTTACAGAATTTAAAAGTGAATGTTATAAGAAAAGAAACAACATAAATGAAGCTTTTAATCAGCACTAAAACTTTATGAATTAGAAATAATCTTAAAGAAAACCTTAATTAGATTTAGTCAGTGATTCATAGGACTATGAATTGAGTTCTTTATTCGTAAGACATAAAAGAGTAGTACTTAGTCAGAAACATGCTTCTTTGGCCTGCATAGTGCATGCTTAACTTATGAAGAGGTTCTAGCAGTGAACTAACACTATGCAGAGGAAAGCCCGGATAATAGGATGCCATTGTCTTTGCCTAAAAGTTTTGCGCTCTTTTGGTCATTGGGTAAGAGCTAAAAGAAAGAAACTCCAAGAAAGAATCAATGCAATTTTGCAGGTGCAACAGTACATCCAAATTCCATTCTGGGTTTGCTTCCTGTGAAGGGACAGCTCACCCTCAGTTTCTCTTTGTGAGTCTCTAGTCTCATCGTATCTCTTTCCTTACGAACAAGTCATAACAGGTAGTCAAATTCCCGAAACACCCCTACAACACAATTCCTCCTTAGGGGTCTTTGTCTGCATGAGATAGCCCCTTCTTTGCAGATGCCAACCAACAGCATGCTGTAAATGCCATCAAGGAAAGAACAACCAAATCCCACTATTGTCCCTTTCAGGGGGCAATCTCGTCCATCGGTATAATGCTTCTGGACCCAAATCAGCATCTTGGACTGACTGACCCTAAAGGACTGTTGTAGGGGTCCATAATATTAAGGGACCACTCTCCCTCTCCCTCTCCCCCTCCCCTCTCAAGTCTCATCTAGATGCTGCGTCTGCATCAGAACAACAAAAGCGGGATTCATAGTTGTTATACTACACTAGAAAATTTTGAAATACTATCGAATAAAGTAAAAACTTTGCACATTACCTATACTTATAGCATGTCATTTTGATTTCTCTTTGCATTTTAATGTGATTTCCTATCTGCCAATTAATTGAATCACTGGTTTTCTTGTTCCCAGTGCATGCACCTCAGTCTTGAGTTTAGTCCAGTTGTCCGCTTTTTTTGTTTTTCGTTTTTAACCTTTTAGGGGTTGAGATTAGGTAAAAAGCCGTTTTCTTCTTTATTATCCCCTTCTGACTATATCTCAAGGTGAAGGACACACATAATTCATGTTTAGAAACCTTTATTCAAAGTACATTTCAACCTTTTCACCTCATTTCTATTTTCTACCATTTTCCAGAGTTAAAATAATATCCCAAATCTTTGAGGATCAAATGGCAGAAAACCGTAGAGTACGGCTACAATGCTCTAATTTAGGATAATTTGGTTACCAAATGAGCCTTCATATTTAAATACCAACCATGATTCATTAAAAGAGCTCTTAATGGTTTCTTTCCTTCCCTTTTCTATTAAAAAATGTAGCTCTTAATGATTTACACACTCTTCCTCCTTGTAAGAGTATAGGAAATTTTGGTATTATTGTGAGGTCGAATGAAGAGGACAATATAATTGTCATTTCTTAACTCTAACCCCAGATTCTCCTAACAACCCACGAAAATAAACAAGAGTGTCTTTTATCTTTTGCTTATGAAACCACAATCATCCATAGTGTGGCAAATTTATCAAAGAAAAAGCAGCAGAACAGTAGAAAACAGGAAACACAGAAAGAAAAAAGGCCAAAAAAAAAAAAAAGAAGACAGAAAATGGAAGAGACAGGAGCCGGATTCTCTGAAGTAGGGGCCCTTTATAGGTCTTTTCTTTGATTTACATTAAACAAATCAAAGATTTTTAGTCCAATATATAATATAATTAAACCAGAGATAACAGTAATACTACTATGTTGCCTGTGGTTTCTTTGTAAAAAACGAACAATTAGAAAAAAAAAAAAGCAAAAGAAAACGGAATTGAGAATTGCCGTTACAAAAGCTCAAGTCACGTGAGCTACGTTGGCCATGGTCTCTGACACACGACTTCTTTCCTCTTTAGCAAAACCCTTCACTCTCCTGCGCATGGCGCCTTGCCAAGCTTTCATTTCTTTTCCCATTCTCTGTTCTATTAATATCCCTCTCTTTCTCTTATAAACCTTGATATTTGAAGTCTTTGTTATTTTATCCACCAGACAGTGTAAATATCGTTTTATGTTGGGAAGTCCTCTGCTTCTTTTGCCATGGAGTTTAAGCTTTTGTTGCAGTTCCTCTGTTTTTCCCACTTGTTGTTGTTGCTATCTGGCGCCATTAGAGAAAAAGAAGAGCGAAACCCAGATAGGGAAGTTCTCGTTTCCTTCAGAACAGGGCTTCAAAACCGTCATCTTCTTTCTTCATGGAACCAAAAAATCCATTACTGCAAATGGGATGGTGTGACGTGCCAACTCGGTCGAGTCACCACGCTTGCTCTTCCATCTCGGTCCTTGAAAGGTTCTCTCTCTCCGTCTCTTTCCTCCCTCTCAAGCCTCACCCTTCTGGACTTGTCTGCCAACTTTCTCTTTGGACAAATACCAACTGAGTTGGCTGAGTTGACTCTGCTCGAGACACTAAAACTCGGGTCCAATTTTTTCACCGGAAAAATCCCTCCCGAGCTCGGCAGCCTGAAAGCTCTTCGTACGCTAGACCTTTCCACCAATGCACTGAGTGGCACACTACCGAGTCAACTGGGACAGTTGACTCAGCTACAGTTCTTGGACCTGGGTAACAATTTCATTTCAGGTTCTCTCCCTTCAACCCTCTTCAGAAACCTACAATCCTTAACCTCTCTAGATATCTCAAACAATTCGTTCTCTGGTAATATCCCACCGGGAATTGGTGAACTTAAAAACCTGACCGCTCTTTACATTGGCATTAATCAATTTGCTGGGCGGTTACCACCTGAAATTGGTAAACTTTCACTGCTTGAGAACTTTTTCTCACCCTCCTGCTCGATAGCAGGGCCTTTACCTGAAGAACTATCCAATCTAAAATCACTCAGCAAGCTTGACCTTTCTTATAACCCATTGAAATGTTCCATTCCAAAATCTATAGGAAAGTTACAGAATTTGAGTATATTGAATCTTGTTTACTCTGAGCTCAATGGTTCAGTGCCAGCAGAGCTTGGAAACTGTCAGAATTTGAAGATGTTGATGCTGTCTTTCAATTCGTTATCCGGGTCCTTGCCGGAGGAACTTTCAAACTTGCCTATGCTAACGTTTTCTGCTGAAAAGAATCAGCTCTCTGGGCCATTGCCGCCGTGGCTTAGGCAATGGAACCAGGTCGAGTCCTTGCTGCTTTCAAGCAATCGCTTTTCAGGTAATATCCCACCTCAGATTGGGAATTGTTCAATGCTGAAGCACCTTAGTTTGAGCAATAACATGTTATCGGGTTGGATACCAAGAGAGTTATGCAATGCAGAATCACTTTTAGAGATTGATCTTGATGGTAATAACCTTTCGGGTACCATTGAAAATGTGTTTGTGAAGTGTAGAAATCTTACTCAGTTGGTTTTGGTTAATAATCACATCAATGGTTCGATACCGGAGTATCTTTCAGAGCTTCCATTGATGGTTATTGACCTGGACTCCAACAATTTCACTGGTCGCATACCTGTGAGTTTATGGAGCTCATCAAATTTGATGGAGTTTTCTGCTGGAAATAACATGTTAGAAGGTTCTCTGCCTGTTGAAATTGGTAATGCAGTCATCTTGGAGACGCTTGTTCTTAGTAATAATCATTTGACGGGCAGCATACCTAAGGAGATAGGCAATCTGACAGCTCTTTCTGTGCTTAACTTGAACTCGAATTTCTTTCAAGGGCATATACCAGTTGAAATAGGAGACTGCACGGCACTGACCACATTGGATCTTGGAAACAACAATTTCAGTGGATCAATCCCGGTGGAACTTGCGGACTTGGATCAGCTGCAATGCCTGGTTCTTTCTCACAATAATCTATCAGGTTCAATCCCTTCGAAGCCATCTTCATATTTCCGTCAGGCTAATATGCCGGATTTGAGCTTTGTTCAGCATCATGGAGTATTTGATTTGTCAAACAATAGATTGACTGGTCCAATACCTGAAGAATTGGGAAACTGTGTGGTGGTTGTGGATCTTCTTCTCAACAACAACATGCTTACTGGCAAGATTCCAGGGTCACTTTCTTGTTTGACAAATCTTACAACTTTGGATTTGTCTGGAAATTTGCTAACAGGTTCAATTCCTGTAGAATTTGGTGACTCCCTCAAGCTTCAGGGCTTGTATTTGGGGAATAACCAGCTTACAGGAACCATCCCTGGAAGCTTGGGTCAAGTCGGTAGTTTGGTAAAGCTAAATTTGACTGGCAATAAGTTATCTGGTGTAGTTCCTGCTAGTTTTGGGAACTTGAAAGAGCTAACTCACTTGGATTTAAGCCATAATGAGCTTGCTGGTGAGCTACCTTCGTCATTGTCCCAGATGCTTAACCTGGTGGGGATTTATGTTCAGCAGAATAGGCTCTCTGGTACGTTGGATAATCTTTTCCCCATTTCCCTGGCTTGGAAGATTGAAGACATGAATTTTAGTAATAACATTTTTGATGGAAACTTGCCACAATCTTTGGGCAATCTGTCCTACTTGACATACTTAGATCTTCATGGGAATAAGTTTGCTGGTGAGATTCCTTCAGAAATTGGTAATTTGATGCAACTGGAGTATTTTGATGCATCTGGAAACAGGTTATCTGGACATATTCCAGAGAACATATGCGGCCTGTTTGGTCTATTCTACTTGAATCTGGCAGAAAACCGGTTGCAAGGACCTGTGCCCAGAAACGGTATTTGCCAAAACCTGTCAAGAATTTTTCTTGCTGGGAACAATGATCTGTGTGGGAGAATTATGGGTTTGGAGTGCCAGATCAGAAGTTTTGACAGATCCTTTTTGTTAAATGCTTGGGGCCTTGCTGGGGTTGTAGCTGGAAGTGTGTTTATCATTTTTGCTTCAGCCTATGCACTACGGAGGTGGATTACTAGAAGCAATCAGCAGAGTGATCCGGAAGAAATTGAGGAAAGCAAGCTAAGTAGCTTCATTGACCAAAATCTCTACTTCTTAAGTAGTAGCAGGTCAAAGGAGCCTTTGAGCATCAATATAGCCATGTTCGAGCAGCCACTTCTGAAATTGACATTGGCTGACATTCTCGAGGGCACCAACCATTTCTGCAAAACAAACATCATTGGAGATGGAGGCTTTGGAACAGTTTACAAAGCTACGTTGCCTAGTGGAAAGACTGTTGCAGTTAAGAAGCTAAGCCAGGCTAAAACACAGGGCCACCGAGAATTCATAGCTGAAATGGAAACCTTGGGCAAGGTGAAGCACCAAAATCTGGTTCCACTGCTTGGCTACTGTTCTTTGGGTGAGGAGAAGCTCCTTGTATACGAATACATGGTTAATGGAAGTTTGGATCTTTGGCTAAGAAATCGCACTGGGGCTCTTGATGCCCTTGACTGGTCCAAACGCTTCAAAATTGCGATGGGTGCTGCACGGGGACTAGCTTTTCTTCACCATGGTTTCATTCCTCATATTATCCATAGAGATATCAAAGCCAGCAATATCTTACTCAGTGAAGACTTTGAAGCGAAAGTCGCTGACTTTGGGCTGGCAAGACTGATTAGTGCTTGTGAAACTCATGTTAGTACTGATATTGCTGGGACTTTTGGTTACATTCCACCAGAATACGGGCAGAGTGGTAGGTCTACTACAAAGGGTGATGTTTATAGTTTTGGTGTAATTCTGCTGGAATTGGTGACAGGGAAAGAGCCAACAGGCCCTGATTTTAAAGAGATTGAAGGAGGGAACTTAGTTGGGTGGGCGTCTAAGAAGATCAAAAAGGGTCAGGCTGCCGATGTTTTAGATGCAATGGTTCTGAATGCGGATTCAAAGCAGATGATGCTTCAAGTGCTGAGTATTGCTGCAGTTTGCCTGTCTGATAATCCTGCTAACAGACCTACCATGCTTCACGTGTTGAAGCTCCTTAAAGGGGTCAAGGATGAGTAACTGCCTTTGTGGGAGGAGGTTTTTGGTTTTTTTGGAAAGGCTTGTGCTAGGAAGTTTGAACAGGTTTCCTCTTGTAATAATCTTGTAAAATACTTACAAAGAAGCTAAAATCTCTATGGTGTAATATTTTCAGTTGCTAATCTAATATATTTAGCTTTGACTCTTCTCGATTGCTATATCTGATAATTAATCACGTCTGCCTTTTCTTTAAATCAACAGCCTAGCACCAAAGGACTTAGGTATATCTTGGAATCTAAGCAGAAATTCAATTATGATTCAGATCTTGAAAAAATCTTAAGACTCCTACTCGGATCAATTTTTGTTCATTTTCAAAAACTCTTTAGTGTAATGTCATTTGGGCTTTAAAGAGACCACGTATCTTTCTTTCTGGATAATAATAAAAAAAATCAGCACTAGTGGAGAAAGGTAATGGTAGGATATATCTACATTGCTCAGAGCTACCAATTACTAAAGATAAAATAAGGACTGGAATAAAGTTGCTGTATGAAGCAATTGTTAACAAACCAGACAAAAAATTACACAAGAATAGAAATTGTTTTGATGAAAGGTACATTTTATTTATATAAGACAGTCATATTTATACACAAAAATGGTAGTTACATGCATAATACTTGTCAAGACATGGATTTAAGTGCTAAGGCATGGATTACAAGTCTTAAGCAAGTTTAAAAACAGTTTAACACGTAATAACTGGAAGTAATTGCATGTCTTAATTCATTAATAAGCAAAGTAGACCTATAAAGACACCGAGCCATGCAAGCATTATTCTCAACACCCTTCCTTAATGCTTGCATTCTTCACCATAAGCATTTCTTGATTATGTTCAAACTTAGCCCTGGAGAGAGGCTTAGTAAGAATGTCAGCAGCTTGATCATCAGATGAGAAATATTGTACGAGAATTTCACTTTTCTTTTATGTGTCCCTCAAAGCATGATATTTTACATGAATGTATTTAGTTCTCCCATGAAAGACTAGATTTTGAACTATTGATATTGCAGATTTGTTGTCAACAAACACCTTGGTAGGATTCGTCAATAGCATTCCATGATCAAGTAGAATTTTTCTTAACCATATCCCTTGATGTGTAGCTACAGCAGCTGCTACGTACTCTACTTTTGTTGAGAATTGTGCCATTAATTCTTGCTTGTGTGAATTCCATGAAAACACTCCATTCTCAAGAGTAAATACATATCCATAGGTACTTTTGGCATCATCATTATCAGAAAATCCCACAAGCTCAAAATCCTTTTGGCTACTATAAGATGTGATTGACATGGCTGTTGCATGAATCATGACAAGTAATTGACGACGAACATAAGTTTTGGTTTAGTTGAACATATATAGAGAAGGTAGCCTATTAGACTTGTATATTCACTTGGATGGTAGACCTTGTTACTTGTGTCAATTGACAGTTTCTCATTTGCATTAAGAGGAGTTTCAGTTGTCTTGCAATTACTCATGTTGAATCATTTCAACATTTCTATTGTGTAGTTCTGTTCAGTCAGGTGAATATTGCTCCTTGTTTATGACACTTCAAGTCTCAGAAAGTAATCAGACCCAAATCTAACATGTTAGATTCTTTTTCCATTGATGCCTTAAGTTTAGCCATACCATTTGTGTTTGCACCTATTATCAAGAAATCATTGATATATAATGATACAATTAAAGAGCTGGTAGTTACTCCTTCCATCACATATAATGTGGCCTCATTCAAGCTTTTGCAAAACCCTTAATTTTGCAAGTACGAGTCAATCCTACTATACCATGCACGCGGTGCTTGCTTCAACCTATATTAGGCTTTATGCAACATATACACTTTATCTTTATCAACTTCCACTTTAAGTCCCATGGGTTGTTCCACATATTTCTTCATTCAGTCTGCCATTTAAAAATGCAAACTTAACATCCAATGAAAGACTTTTCAACCATGAGCTGTTGACAATGCCAATAAAAGTCGGATAGTATCCAATCTTGCTACAGGAGCAAAAATATCAAAATAAACTACTCTTGACATTTGAGAAAAACATTTTACAATGAGTCTCGATTTGCATTTATTCAGAGAACCATTTGCATTCATCTTCTTCTTAAAGATCCATTTCACGTTGATCACTTGTTTGTGTTTTGATCGATCAACAAGAGTCCAAGTCTTGTTTTTCTTAATCATTGCAATTTCTTTTCTCATAATTGATCTCCTTTCCTTCTGAAGTGCAACTTTATCAATTGAGGCAGGTTCAACTATTGCAACTTGACATTTGTTATATATGTCTTCAATAGACCAAGAACCTCGTACAGGAGTTTAATCAATAACCTCATCAAGATCAAGTTCACCATTGTCATCATTCTAACTTTGAATAACAAAATTTGATTCTTTGATTTGCTTTTCATTCTAATTTTAGCTAAGTTCTTCATTGAATGAGACATCTTTACTGATGGAAATCTTGCTAGAGTCAATTTGATATATGCCTTAGGCTTTTGATTCTAGATTATACCTTACAAATATTCCTTTCACTGCCTTAGACTATAATTTATCCCTTAGCACATTAAAGACATGTTGATAAAAAATGCACCCAAAAACACGCAAGTGACTTATAGATGGCTTTCTTAAGAACCGATCTTCATATGGAGTCACAATTCTTAAAGCTTTTGCGGGGAGAATGTTCAACAAGTATATAGTTGTATTGGATACTTCCACCCAAAATCTCTTTGGTAGCTCATTTTTTAATAACAGACACTTGTTCATTTTTATTATAGTTCTATTTTTTCTTTCATCAGCTCCATTCTGCTGAGGAGTGTAAGAGTTGTGAGTTGATGTTGAATCTCTTCTTTCTTAAGATACTGAGGAAACTCTAAAGACTTATACTTTTCACCATTGTCGGATATAAGGGTTTTAGTTATTCTCCCAAATTCTTGTTCAATCCTGGCCTTGAACGTCAGAAAAAGATTACACACTTCAGATTTATGTTTCATAAAAAAAATCCAACACATTCTGGAAGCATCATTAATGAATATTAGGAAAAATTTGCTTCCATTTAGAGATTTTTCACTTATAGGGCCTTCTACGTTAATGTACTAGTTCAAGCTTCTTGGTTACGCTACTTGATCGAGTAAATGGAAAGGGCTTCCTAGTAGATTTCCCAAACTAACATATACTACAAACTTGATTTGGATCAGTTAAGAAAGGCAGATTCTCCATTAAGCTTGACCTACTAGCCTATACCAAGGAACTAACATTACAATGCCCAAACTGTTTATGCCAAAGGGTTGTCATATTCGATTTCCAACAATTGGTTTTGGGGGGATTTTTTGCATTGGTTCAAAGAGGTCCTTATTTTTGTTTAGGATCTTTTTTTTGATGTATAAGATGCGCTTTTCTGTTTTTGTTTCCCAAACGTTTAGGTGACTGCCTGTGCCATGATTTTAGGTTCTTTTCCCCTTTTGTTCTTGTGAGTCATTTTGGCCAAAGTTAGGAGCTTTTGCTTATAATTGAATGGGGACTTCTATCCTTTGTGATGAATGAATGAATATGTTTTTTACTTTAAAAAAAAAAAACATCTTCCAAATTCAGAGGAAAACATTTTCTTTTTATAGGAACATTCATAACAAACTCACCCGATGGATCATACACAGTGCATGATTTATCTTTAAATAGTAAGACATAACCATCATCCACCATGTGGCTAACACTTAGGAGATTTGGAATAATATCAAGAACAAGCAACACTTTTTTGACATACTTAATTCCTAGGGAAGTTTAAATGTTGATTGTACCTTTCTTTACTACACATAAATACTTGCCATTACCTATTTCAACACTGGATCGATGCAAAGAGATCTTTTTTGAGGTTTATGTGATTTGAACAACCACTGTCCAACAACATTGATACGAGTCAACTCCCTTGGGTCGTTTCAAGGTCATAAACAATTACTCTTCAGCAACATCAGCCTTCTCACCTACTTGGGGTGCCTTATCATGCTTCTTTGGTTTATTTTTACATACCTTCTCAATGTGACCAAATTGATTACATGCACGACACCTTACACTCTATTTGAACTAGCAGTAGGTTACGAAATGATTCCTTTTCTTGCAATGAGAGCATATCTAGAACTTGTTCTTCTTTCCATGAGTTTTGTTATATTGAACCCTTCCTTTTTCTTTCTCCTTTTGATCACCTAAGCCCTTTTTTATGCTTGATTCGCCCCCTGTTTTTCCTTTCATCCTTGCAAATAAAGCATTTTCAATTGTATTATCATCTCACATTACTCTCATTGGCTTTACAGCTTGGAGTGAATTCACTAAATCAATAAAAGTCAAGGTTGAGAGGTTCTTTGACCTTTCTAATGATGTATTCGTAGATTCAAATCTTTCTAGTAGAGACACAAGGATATTTTGAACTACATGACTTTCAAAACGATTCTCTCCCAATATTCGCACCCGGTTTACCATTCGCATGATTTTGTTTATGTAGTCCTTAACATATCTTTTGTTGTGTTAATATCTTTTTCTTGTGTGATATGGATTGTGCTCAAAATTAAATGCAAAATAAAAGCAAAGACTACGTACAAGTGCACACGATCGCAACAAGTAATATAGTGATAAGTAGAGTTTGTCCATCTCTCAAGGAGTTAGTTTACTATTTATTAGTAATTACTAAAATTGTAATAAGCTAAGTTTTATCCAAGCAACAAAAGGAACAAGTTGTTGAGATAAAATGAAATTACTCTAAAAATCTAAATTAACCTAAGAGTTACAAGTTAAAGGTGTAGTGAGGAAACAATGTAATTAAATCCTAGGACTATGGTTTCAGCTATTACTTTGTAGGGATACAAGATAAATTAACTACCTACTTTTTTGAAAATCAATGTTAGTCTAGGTTCCTTAAGCATGCATAATACTCCATCGAGTCATCACACAATTGCCTAGCTTTATTATCTATCTATATGTCTATCGAAAATTAACTAAAGCTATGTTTACTAAGTTTAAAACCTATATTAAATATGTATGATTAATAGTTATACGTCTATCCTATTAATTAATCACCCACTTAATTTCTTAACATGGAATGAACATACATTACTCAAATTTAGGTTTTTTTGAATTATCTTTATCAAGCATCATCTAAAATCCCATACTCAACTTGTTGATGATCAAGCAACAAATAAGACAATAAACATAAATTTGAATAAACATTGATGTTCTCATAAAAGTAAGTAAAAATGAATCCAAAGTATTCCAACTATATAATAGTATCCACCATAATCCTAGATTAAAAATTCTAGCTCAACATGTTCAAGAGGAAAATAAACATTTCAATAAAGTAAAGCATTATTCTACACAAAGAGTTAGAGAGAGAGAATCAAATCTAGAGTGAGAAAATGATTTGCTGCAGCTTTTTGATCCTCCAGCTATTGATTCCTTTTCTCTTTTTTTCCTTCTTGGTTCTTTCCTTTTTTTGCCCAAAATGGTCTTTCAACATCTTCTTCTTTCTCAGTGCAAAAATATCTATTTATACTCTTTTCTTTTTTAACTTAACCTAGAAACCTGTGTAAGAATATTCATTAAATGATGTGTTCTCGTTGCGACGAGAATGGATTTTCGCTACAGCGAAATTCCATTTGACCTAGTATTACAAATATACTATTTTTTGCTACAGTAAGAATGGATTCTCGCTACAGTGAAAATCCTTTTGACTTTGAAGTTCATTTTGCTTTGTTTCTCGCTACAGCCAACTTGAATTCTTGCTTTAGCTATAAACTTTTTGACTTGGGAGCTTAATTCTGCCTTGTTTCTCATTGCAGCCAACTTGAATTCTCGCTACAACGAGAAAGTTTTTGACTTGGGAGCTTAATTCTATCTTGTTCCTTGGTGCAGTCAACTTGCATTCTTGTTGCAACAAGAACCTCTCTGACTTGCTCAGTGCAGTTTGTTGTAGTCCTCACTTTTCAGCTTAATTGTTGGCCATGATTCCTTCTGATTTGGGTGAAGTGTTGAATACCAAAGTTATAGCTCATCCTCACGACTTTCCATTGGTTCAAGATTCACCTCGATCGGACTTCTAGAGCTCAATTATGCTTCAAACATTGCAACATGTTCAACAGCTTTTTTAAGCCCACTTGCACCATCCTTTGCATCTATGCTCTAAGTCCTTGCATCTCTTTCAACATTAAAGGAACAAATAATCATAAGCTGAAATAAGGGATTTTGACAAGAATTTAAGCTAAAATTGCACAAATGGAAATTGACATCACATAAACTAAACTATTTCTAAAAAGCATAGAAAGTACCTAAGGATTAAAAAAAAAAACTAGAAGGTTAGCAAAATTCATGCTCCAAAGATGCATATGATAACTCTATATAATAGAGTTATCAATTTTTAATATCTGTCATTCTCAGGGTCTCAAACTCCTTTAATAAATTCATCACCTACATCTGCTTTGTCATCTTTGAGCTTTGGAATTCCTCCCTAAGTTTGTCTCGTGCATCCTTTGCTAATTTGGATCCCATTATCCTTGTAAATATGGCATCCGAAATAGCCCCATGTATACATGCTAGTGCTTTGTAGCACTTAGCAACTTCCTTGCTATGTTGCTTAATTTGTACAAGGGTTGCAGTCTCTCTCAAGACAAGCATTTCACATCCAGATTCCATGACATTCTAAAGGTTTTAGCCATGCAAATAGGCTTCCATCTTAACCGACCAAATTGCATAATTTTTTCCATTGAAGTTTGGTGGAGATTGATGACTAAAAATATTGGTGGAGGCTATTTTGCATAAAGATGTTTTTTTTTTTTTAAGATTTTAGAGAAATGGCTTTTTGATTATCTTATAAACAAAATCGCTAAGATCAAAATAGGCTCTAGATACCATGAAGATAAAATAAGGACATGAATAAAGTTTTTGTATGAAGCAACTGTTAGCGAACCAAACAAGGAATTTATAGAAGAGGAGAAATTGTTTTGATGAAAGGCACACTTTATTCATATGAGACAGCCTTATACACAAAAGATATAGATACATGCATAACACTTGTCAAGACTTGAATTCAAGTGTTAAGGCATGGATTACAAGTGTTACAAGAAGTTTAAAAACAGTTTAACATGTAATAAGTGCAAGTAACTGCATGTCATAATTCAATTATTCAGCACAGTACACGCACAAAGGCACAGGCCATGCAAGCATTATTCTCAACAATTACTGCCTGAAATCAACCATCAGCCCTTCCTTTTCTCTTGCATGTTTCCTTTTTCTCACCAGTGTAGGCGTAAATTAGTTAATTGTTAAACCTCACAGTCCTAACCTACTACTGCAGGCTTCGTGTATTCCGTCTTTTAAAAAAAGACTAAACAAATCCAGGCTTCTTGTAACTTACCGCACGTAACATTAGCCTTAATTTCTTGAAGTGCAGCCAAATCCAATTGCTACCCGCACTTATTCTCCTTATTCTTCCATAATCTAGGACTCGGTGTGCGACCAGCTTGTATGATCACCATATTCAATGTTATATCCGAATCAAACTAGATGAAGTAGAAACTTGTGAATTCTATAGCATTGGTCTTGCTTTTCTGACTTTTCATATAGAACTGGAGAATCTGGAATGATCTGTAATTACAAGATTAGGGACCCTATAAAAATGTCTGAGCTCTGACGCATATGCTAAGAGACCAAGGCAAGCTTACCGTCACCCCAAAAATTATGATAAAAAACCATGCTGTTGATCTTCTCTATTGGTTCGTATCCCTTCATGATGGTTGCAAAATCCAGGCCCAGCAACTGAACTTCATACTCCTTTTTGCTTATAAATTTATTTGATTCTCAACACGGCAACAATTTATTTCTTTTCATACAATCAGTAGAGGGCCAGATTGTATAAGCTTTTGAAAATTGCACTCCTTTCATCTGTTTCCAGCATTCCAGACGCTGCCTTGGAAAATCCAAGGCAAATTGTAGTAGTCAAGCCGGAAAAGGACATTGTTCGAAGAAAAAAGAAAGCAGAGAAAACATAGTGGCCAATTGAGTTGTTGACTCATAGGCTAATACCTCCAAATTTAGTCCTGTAAATTGTTAGGTTAGTGTTCTTTAAAAAAAAAAAATGAAAAGGGTATGAAAAGCATTGTCCACTCTTTAATTGAATGATCGAGTTTGACAGCATATTGCAGCTTCCAATATGCTTCACTGTGTGTGCAGACGTTAACTCGTTTTGTTGTTTTTTTGTGTAGGCTGATCTTTAATGTACAGTGGATCCAACATATGACATTATGGCCCATACTGATATAATGAAAACAAATCCAAAACCGGCCTAAGTAGGGTTGGAGTTTGGACTTGAATAACTTTCGTTGGAACAGTCAAAAGTTGCAGCTATCTCTCCCACAAATTCAATCTCAGTCTTTCGAGTCAATACGGAAAAGCTAGGAAAAGAATATCCAACCTTTGGATCCTTGCTTTCCAAAGAAATGTGTAGACGCCAAAGCAGGAAAATGCACGCCCCTGCTGGGGAACATGTGTTGATAAAACATTACCCAACGCTTTCAAAATGAGTCCAAAAAGCATTGCATGCGAGTTCCTGTTCAATCATGAACAATTCCACAAAATTTTGCGGTTCCCCGTCATCTACAGCGTTTCTCGTCAATCATGCACCACACTCGCCTCGGCTCTAATTTTACTATTTTAAGACTTTGAGAAACATAAATACTAACATTCTCTGAAAATTATACAAATTTTCAAAATAAAAATTTTAGTGTTCCACATTTAAATAGATTTTTTTTTGCACTTTTTAATATTGCCAGAGGACGTGTAAAATAAGTCACATAAACATCCGCTACTCTCAATTATCATAGCGTGTGCTCTGAGCAACTTCATTTAAACTCGTTTAGGTTCCGATTAGGTTTTCTTTTTTATAAAAAATAAATAACAACAAAAATATCATCCAACCGAACTTAACTCCATAAAAAGAAACTTGAATCTAACTCTTTTAGGAGCTAACTGTACATGAGGGATCACGCATTCACCACCTCACATGACTTGGCATTACTAATTTCTTGTTAGAAGTAACAACTTCATTTCCACCCAACGCGTTTTGATAATTTCCATCACTCTCGTGGAAGATTCCATCCTTAAGAGCCGTGGAAAATGATTAGATTTTCATTATATAAACATAAAAAGATATACTATAAGAGTTTAGACTTTTAAGAATTCCTCTTCTTGTTTTTTTTCCCTTGAAAAAAACAAAAGAGAAAAAGATATAGAAAAAAAAGTCCCGAGAAAATTCTTAAAGTGGGGTCCGTCCCTCTCGAAGGTTTCACCAAGCACGTGACGCCCTTCGGCACGTGGGTTTCCTTTCGCACGGGAACATTCTGGTCGGATCCAACCTTTCGCGGATCCACCATCAACCACCCCTTGGCCAACCTAAAACTACCTAAAACCGAACCGAATCAGTTACAAACCCTCTGATTCGCTCGGTGAAACTGCCGAAGCCATGGCGTGTCCTGATTCCCACGCTCATCGTCGCGCCCCGCGTTCTGGCAATCCAACGGCTCCGATTTGATCATCTCACTCGCAGTTCCACCAGGCTGCTGCAGCTGTAATTGCGTTTCGTCCCCCGCCGCCAAACCTTCCCCTTCTTCCCTCGCGCGCTTCACGCCTCCAATCGGCACACCGAACAATCTCGGACTCGTCTCTTCCTCTTCTCCTTCTTCGGATAATCGCTTCACTGGCAACAAGTCCAACGGTTTCGTCGCCACAAAGCTGCTCCCCGATTGAGAACTCGCGTAATTAGACATCAAATTGAATATGTTATTGCACAAGCTCTTCATCTCCACTAATTGTTTGTTAAGCTGCACGTTCTCTTTCCTCAATTTCTCGTTTTCTTCCATGAGCTCAGCCGTAACTGATCCCGTTTGGCCCGGTCTCGAAGGCGATGATGTCGATGAAATGACCGGAGATTGCTCGTCTCCGGAATTCGATGGAGATATGATCGGTTTTGCTATTGGAATCCCTGTCATCGTAGACACCGTAATAGCCGCCGTAGTTGGCGTCATGATCTTCCGACGCTGGATTTCGCATAAAAGCCGCTTTTCACCGCGTCGGAAACAATCGTTCGAGAATTCCCATCGATCAGGAACCACTTTTCTAAATCCCTAAAAAAAATAAAGCAAAAAAAATCAACAAAATAAAGAAAATTTGCATGTTTAAAACTTGGAGGGAAGAGATTAAATTTAAGAGTTTTTTTTTGTTTTTGTTTTTTTTTTTTTTTGCTTACATAAGTATTAAGTTGACGAACGAAACTAGAGAAATTGTTATGCTTGAAATATTTAGGAAGCAAATCACGAGCGAAAACCGTGGGGTTCCAAACGATAAAAGTAGATCCGTCGTCGTTCCACGAAATCACGTCGTCAATTGTGCGATCATCTACCAACTGATAAGTTTTTGTCAAAAACGGAGTGGGAACAGACCTCTGCGATTCTCCCGCCGCCGCCGCCGTCGCCTCTCCGTTTTGCTCCACTGGCGGCGGAGCCATCAACGGCACAAATATCTTCCTTATTGAAGGATTTTGAAATCAATGAAGATATATTTTTTGTTACTTTGGGAGCAAGAGGTGGAGAGGATCTGGTGATTAATTCTAGAAGGTTCGCCTTTTATGGGATGAGGAAACAGATAAGAGAGAGAGACAGAGAAAAGAAATGGCAAACGAAGGCAAAGTGAAAAGGAAACGAAGAAGAGAGGAAACAACGAGAAGCTACGTTACGTCTCGTCGAGAAACTTCCTGTTCGATGTTCCCTTCATACGTGGCAACCCGTGAGTGGGTACCACTCTTTTCTTTTTTTTTCTTTCTTGGAATTTACTGTGGGATCTGCACCATATCTTACGTTTATTGAAACTACTGCCAAGCCCACCTTGACTTTTTTTCTCTTTGGTTTTTCCGAAGAAATTTAATCACGTTTGAGGTTTTGTTTGTTAAAACAAAAAATAATTTATAAAAAAAATTATGTAAAATATATTACAAAAGATATCATTTTTTATTGAATAAACTATGAATTTTTTTTATTTAGACCATTTTATCGAAATTATGTAATGATGGAGTTATTTTTATGTTAAAATGATAAATATGAGTAAATTACAAATCAATAATATCATTTGATTTTCATATTAAAATAAAGAATGAAAATAAAAATATTTAAATATTTAGTTCATTGATTACTAAATAATCTTATTACTTAAAAAGTATGAATTTGAATCTCCTTTTTAAAAAATAAAAATAAAAAAATTAATATAATATTTTTAAAACATTTATTTATATATTTTAATAAAAGTAAGTTTCTACCTTTCAAAAATTTCCATCTCATCGTTTCTTTATCATAATACTACAAAAACATCCATATTCATTAATTGTATAAACTCTAATTTTCAAAAAAATTTCCATCTCATCCTTTCCTTATCATAACGCTATAAAAATATGTACATTCATTAATTGTATAAATAATCAAAAACTTATGTTTATAAATATATATTCATTAACTAATAATTATTAAAATATGTTTTGTTATAATTATTAGTAAGATTTATTCAATTTATATATAATAATATTAATTGAGTTGAATGATTTTATAAAAAAATATTTTTTTTATTTTAATAATACTTAATAATTTAATTATTAATATCTTAAATAAAAAATTAAAGTTAAATATTAATATCTTATTTTTAAAATATTTTAAATTAAATATTAATATTTTTCAAACTTATATAGCCAAGCTTAACATAAATGCATTTTTTTATTCTTTTGAAAATATCTTATGCTTTTGAGAATATTTTAAATTAAATATTAATAATTATCAAACCTATACTGCTAGACTTAGTATAAAAGTATTTTTTCTGTTCTCTAAAAATGTAATAAATGAGTATTTTTTTATTGACTTATAAAATGTTTTTATCTTTAAAATAAATTTTAAGTATAAATCTTAAAAAGGTTTTTTGAAAAATAAACAAACCCTCAATTCAAATAACAGGTACCCGCCCTTGTAATGTCTTCAATTTTGTTATCTAGACAATGGGCAATTCTAAGTACAGAAATATCTTGTTGATGAAATATGTCTTCAATTTGTACGTGTATGACTACCCCGATTGTCATCTAGATTAATATGTGTGTCAAGAGAGGATTAGCCGGTAATTAACATAAAATTTTATGCCCAACAAGAAATTTGCAATATGTTGGATGGATTAGAGTAACACCAAGGAAATGATATTCATAAATATATATATACACGATATTAGAGTAATATAATTATAATAATTAAGAATATTTTGCTATTTAAAGATATCATCTGCCTATTTAATCTTGCAATAACAAAAAACCTAATCTTTAATTTAGATTGTACTTGAGCATTTAATCTGCTAAGTGCATGTAAATGAGCCCCTAATTTCAATCCAAGTTAAATTGTTGTTTGACTTAAGCTTTAATGTTTAGGAGTACAGAATTTGTTCCAAAGGTTAGGCAAAGAAGCACCAATAATTGATAAGGCCAATCCTTTTTCTTTTGTTTTTGTCTCTCCTAATCGAGTGTGTGAGAGTTGATGAAAAATCGGAATTCACGGTTGATTCCTAAACAGACGTTAACTTGTCAGTATTCAGCAGTAGCTCCAAGAGACAAAAAGTAGATGGGGGTTGAAAGCTGTTTTCATTAAAAGCGTTTTTAGTGTCTACCAAACAATTTCCAACTGACATGCCCTGGATCTAACTTGTCTTGTTAATTAGCTCCTATCGAACCAAAGCTGCAGCTAAGACCACGTCCTTTGTTCTTTTCTTCTATCCCTCCAATTTCAAAATGCATTTTATTTAATTTATGCGTCCTATCGTCTGGCAGTCCCTTTATTAATTACTATTACTTTTATATGTGCATAAAATATTGAGATTTGGGAGCAACAATCAAAACCGTGATGGGGAGTTTAACTGGATTCCTCCTTCAGTCTATGCCGGATTGATGCCAAACTAATCAAAACCGTGGTTGATGTTTCAACTTCAAGTCTTTTTGCTTCTACTTTGATTATTCTGTTAAGCTAGAGAGAATACGTCTATATATATATATATATATATATATGACATTTCCAATTGATTTGCCATGGAAAAAAAGAGGTTGAATTTCACTTTTCCATTTTTAAAGGATAAAAGTGTGACTATCAACAAAGTCGTATCCTACCCATCATTGATTGAAAATACTTGAGAAATTTTGGGTGCGACAATTGTATTCCATTTAATTTCTGGGTTTATCAAACATGTTACTACTACCTTATAAGCCTTAGGCCGTAGGGCAAAGGAGGGAGAGGAAAGAACAATCTTAATAGCAAAGGGTTTGGTATGCAAAAAGGATCAAAACAAACTCAATACATCAATGATTATTAAAAGCTCATTAATGTTTAATGACTCATAAAATTGGTAATAAATTCTCACGGCCTACCTAAATAGCTACTGATAATCAAACAACTGTTGTATGGAGATGTCGTAGCTCCTGATAATTCCCAACGTTTTGGGCTCATGCAACTGTTAAAGATTTCGTTATTAAGTCCTGTACTTCCAAGTAAATAGGGACTTAGGGGGAGTTCTAGTTTCTTTTACTGTCAAATCTGCAATGAAAATCATTTAGGGGAAGCACGTTAATCTTAACCTTACTTAAAAGGAGGTTTCTTTGAAGCACTTGTACTGGATTTGGTCTTCATTTTTGTTTCCCCTCCTTGTTAAAAGCCTGGACTGTTTCTTCTCCAGGCTAAATTACTTTTGACAAGCATTGATGAAGGGCATGTTTTGTTTTGGCTCAAGTAGCCTTGCATGGTTAAGGTTTCCCATGGTTTTTAGAATGTTTCCTAAATTCCAAGAATAAAGATCTTTGAAATCCAGAGCCGTGCCCCTTTTGGTCCCCTATATTGGATCCAAATTTGCCACCGTTGCTGATAGGAGGTTTTATGACCATAAATCAATATAGCGCTCAAAGTGATGCCAACTATTATATGGGATTATCCTGTCCGACATAAAAATGAAAAAAAGGAAAAGGAAATTACATTTATCCAATCAACAGAAAACAACATTTTCGTTCGGCCGTGAGAGCCTGAAAATCATTGTCTCCGAGTAAAAACGATACTAATAAATCATATGTTAAACCATTAAATACCAAAACAGAATCTAGAAGGGGATAAGCTAACGGACTAGCAACCATTTAACTCACATATATATATATATATATATATATTATTATGTATGTACCATGGCAATGAAGATTTATGTGAAGCAGCTTTCATGAGTTATGAGTAAATTAAGAACAAAATCAGTATGCTAAGAAGTTGCACAAATCAGAGAACTAATAACAACTGTGAGATGCCATCAAATCTGTAAGAAAGATTTAATGCCACTCGTACCGTTTGATCCAGAATTCAGAATAGAAATCAAGCCTTTGTTTGAATACAATTCATATCATTTCAATCAAACAGATTTATGATGGTTGAAGCTGCAACAGGCGATAGCATTGATTGAAATTAGTTATAGTAGTTTATCCACAGAAGAGATGGCTTTCACTTGCAGATAGCACTTTGGATAATTAACAATCAGCTTTGTAATGCTAACCAAGCAACCGGCTACAGAGGACCTAATAGCAGACTCTCGAAAACCATTTGATAGCAATGTTAAGTAGATTTAGATATATTAATTCTTATTCTAAATGGATGAATATGCACACATGGGTCGAATATCAACAAAATTGACTGCAAATTAAAACCATTGAGTTACATGTCTGACAGAACAACCATAACAAACCCTAACAAGCCCATCTGGTACAAGCCTAAAACCACCAAAACTTTACCTTCTATAAAATAGTTCGGTTGTGCTGCACTATCTGCGTGGCAACTGGGGATTCAAAACAAATATTTTCTGTTATATTAACTAACAATAAAGATCAATTATTAAACATTATGTTCAATGATCTAAACATTTAAGCATTGTTTCAGTTCCAAGCCACATCAAATATCTCCTCTAAGGCTCATCCATTTTATGTTTAACTAACTAATGACCTTCAAAATTTTCCTCACAGGTCATGGCAAGAAATTACTACCTCACATACAACACATGCTTCATGCATGTTGACAATGATAAGAATCATCATTCAATCAAAAGTATGAAGCCAGTCACCAAGTCTATAAATCAACAGTAGCACCAAAATGTGATTGCTTATCCATTAGAGTTACAAGAATGATATCCATGATCACAGCAGCCACTTCCACCCAATTAAAAAAATAAAATTGAATTTGAAGCTATTTCCACAATCAACAGATATTGAATACATGTTTTAGTAATAGGTACTCCAAAAGTCAAAGAAATATAATAAAGGCATATATGTTTTAGCAATCCTGTAGAATCTCAAATCGTTCATCCAAAATCCAAAGTATTTAAATGATAGTAGTACAAAAACTTAATATGGATTACAGTTTGTATCTCAGAAGACAGCTTAATGATAAGATGATGGTTCTGCAGCATGGAATGGGAAACATTATACACCTTATGGGAGCAAAATACTGGTTAAGATAATTTAAAGCGGTAAGAGGTCCTTAAACTCCACATGATAGAATAGAGCAGAAAAAAAAACGATGACAATAATGCTGGGAAATTATATTGCTTAGTTCATAATGAAAATAAAATCACCTGGTAGCAGCTCAATTGTTCAGCAAATAACAGATGGAAGAGTCCAGATATGTGTCCTGACAGTACTTTAGGCCTCTCTTATGCGTAATAGATATGAAACAAAAAAATTAAACTATGGTTCACATCATTTTACACTTGCACACTTCAGCAGAGTTCCCACTACATCTTTAGACAGGCTTGACTATAGAACCCAGAAGTGGGATAAACTGAAGTGAAACAGCATCTGAGAAGAGCTTTTCTTGCCCCATGTATTCCATTAAAATGTATTGATCAATGTCTGTAATAATCCGTCACAAGCAAAACACACTCTCTATCCAAAATTAGGCAAAAATTCCAAGTCAAAGGCCAAATACTGAAGGCCATTACAAAAAACTAAGTTATCAGAAAACATACAAAATACCATGACGATAAAACAACAGACTTGCTGAAGTAACAATTGCCCACACAAATATGATCCACCAAGCCATAAACAAAGCCACTTCTTTAACAAAAGCAGAACATGGCAGTAAACCACAAACCAAGTTGTATTTGTCAAAGGAGTTACTGTCAATCTGAGATAAGCCAAGAAAGAGAAGTACCAATACTGGCGGTGCAAAGAACTGTAAAACTGCAAGACATAAGTAGTGATTGTGCAAAAAAACCTTTGCACGACTAAAATCCAAATCTGGGACCTTGCTAGCATGTAATCTTTGGTACCAAGACAAAACTGCTTCATTCAAAAACATCTGCAAATTTGAACGTAAAGCCATAATTTGTAGGATCCCGGAAAGCAATAAGCACAAAACCCTAAGCCTGGTAAAATCCAATTTTGAAAAACCCACGTTTCCAACCAACTTCTCAGCAGCTCCTCTACCATTATAACTATTCTTGTTAACAAGAATTTCAGCTAATGGATTAATCCAAAGTAAAGCTGTGAACACGGTAAACAAATAATTGGCATATAAAATCATTCTAGCAAACCATCCACAAGAGATTATGGACAAATTACACCTAAGCTGATCAGTCCCAAGCCAAAAGGACCGTGCATTCTTCCCAGCAGGCATATACAAAAAACCAGAAAGGAATCCCATCAAAACAGCAACAAAAATCCTCCAAGGCCCTTCAACTGAATCGAAACGGAAATCGGAAACCGACCATCCAATTCCAGAACAAATCATAATCCCTATAAGAAACCCCACAACGCCAAAAATTGCACTAAATTGCTTCTCCGACCTCTTAGAAGCAGATTTCTCAAACGATATCTTTGCAAGTGCTAACAAAACTTTGGTTAAACCAATAAATCCAAAAATAACTGGAATTAAATTCCCATTAGCCAAAACCCCAGAACCCTCAGACTCACCTAAATACTTGTAAAGCAACAAACAGGAAATACCCACAAAGGAGAAAACAAAAGAATTGTGATACTCATTGAAAAAAAGCCTTGTTTGAAGATGACCCTCGTCGAGTTTCAGCCTGAAGATCTGGGCATTGTTTTCATCGAACTCCAACTTGTCTTTAGATTTGTTTCTTTTTTTGAGTTCTGCACTGGTCCTTGATGACAAAGATCGGTAACCTTCAAGTCCAGGACCTGAATCTGAGATGGAAGGGCGACGAATAGCAGCTCTAACGCCAGAAGAGGCGTTGTTGCCGTGGCCAACGTTTTCAGGGTGGATGTAAGTGTGGAGACCTTGGAGAAAGAAAATTGGGATCTTAAGGAATGTGAGGATTAATGTGAGCGATAAAGAGAGCAAGGTTTGGAGTATAAGATTCTCGTAAACTTGAAAGAACGGTAACATTGTAATTCGCTCCAAGGAATTTGGGGCGTTGACAGAGACGGTTGGGAGATCTCGATGGTGTTTGTTTTAGAAACGTAGTTTTAAGTGTTTATGTTTAGGGAAGTATTGCAGTTTGAACTTTGAGTCGTTTGTTACTTCCTTGTTTTGTCGGCCTTGACTTCGATGTAGCCCAACTGATCATGTGGGTCCTGTCCACGTTGTAAGAGGTTCTAAAAAATCTGTCTTCCCTAAGAAATTTAAGTATTTTAAGAAATAAAGCACATATTAGTAGTCTGTTATTTTTGGCTTTCAGAATTAGGCTGTCTCTGCCAAGTACACGAAAGAAGATTTGATAATAGTAGTATTCATTGTTTTTCTTTTTTGTTTCACCAAATACATTACTACTTGAAGGACAGTCAATGTATTTCGAAAGCTTTTTACTTCTTAATTTGAGTCTAAACATATCACTTCTCGTGTTTGTTTTCTAAATATAACGGGATATTTTAAATTATGAATTTAGATCCAAGCAAAATTTATACATGGATGAGAATTTATAAAGGATGAGAGAGTACAATTTAATTTAAAATAGAAAATTAATACTTGGTAAAATTAGAATTGTTAGCTATTTATGACACGTTGGTTTGGTATGGGAGAATAGTTAAGTCATTGCCGTTTAGTCTTTTTTGTTTTTATTCTTTTGTTTAGTTGGTTGTTGAGGTGGCGAATAACCATTTATTGAAAATAATTACAACTTAACAAATAGAAAATTAAAATAAAGAAAAAGTGAAAAGAAATTAAAGTAAAAAATTTATATGAATAATTTAATAATAAATTATTAATATTTAAATATTTAACGAAAATAGAAATTAAAAAATGAAAATATAAATAGAGAAAAAATAAAAAGAAAGTGCAATAAAAAATCATATTAATAATTTAATAATAAATTATTAATATTTTAAAATTTTAATGACAATAAAATTAAAAGATTAAAAAAATATTATTAAATTATAATAATGAGTAATTTTGTCTATTTTATTAAATTATAATGAAAGGTACTGTTATCATTTTATCATTTATTCTTTAATTATTCTTATGAACCAAACTTAAAAATAAATTATAATAATAATACTTACTTTATTCTATTTTATGTACTAAGTCACATAATAATTATTTTATTTTAATTATACTTTATTTTATTTTTATAAAATAATTATTTTATTCTATTTTACAAATCAAACGTGTGATTAGAATTAAGTGTTTAATATTTTATTGTTAAAATTTATTATAACAAGATTGTTTGATTAGAATGATTATTTTATTTTGAGTCTATTTCAAATTAAATGATCACTCTAAAATTTAATTTAAAGAACGAGTTGATATAACGATTTCTCGTAGAGAAAAAGATTAATCCTTAAATATGCAAACTAATCATTATGAGAGTTTATCAAGGCTAGTTATTCCCCCCCTTTAAGTAATAACTAAACTTTTTAATGTCATTAGTATCCTGTCCAACTTTATCAAATCTGAAACCGTATTCAGACCCTCTCTCTCAAAAGATGAAAAAAGAAGATCATATTCCTCCCCACACCTCAACTTGACACCCGCAAGACATCTACCTTATTTCGAATCATCTCATTGGGCTAACTTTCACCAGAAAACGAACTCCGAAGAACCTAGGCAGGGCCCATGACCAGGGGCAAACACCATTTTCGGCGATCAAAGGTGAAACCATGTTTGCTGGATCCTTGGGAATGGAGCGATTTGGTTGCTGAATCGGTGAGTTTAGCACTGACCATCATTTATGGTTGTTGGCATCGTCGAATCAACTCACTGGGGACAAGATCTGGTCATTGGCAGCGGCATCGGCGACTAAATTGCCACAACAGTGGTCGGAGAGAAGAAAAACAAGAAAAAGAAAGAACAAAATTAAGGAAAAGAGAGAGGTGGCTGATCTTGCAACTAAAAGGCATTCCATCGCTGATGACCAGAAAGAACAAAAAGTGAAGGACAAAAGAAAAAAATTATAATAAAAATAATAATGAAATCTTAATTATAATTAATTTTTTATATCTTAGCATATCCTATGTTAATCAATTATCAAATTTTATAATAATTCTTCTTCTATTTTATTTTTACAAAATAATTAATTTTTTTTTTTCTGTTTCATTTCATGATTCAAACTTGTTATTATTTTGAATTTTTTCCTTCAGGTGCTGTTGGGAATAATAACATAAATAGAAGTTTCAAAGAATCTTTTTCCCCACTTTTTCTGCAACCCAATAAGATGTGTTTCCCTAATAAATGATGCCTCAAGCATTTAAACATTAGATTTACATAAAACTTTTTACTAAAAAAATTAAATCTGGATTTTTGTTTTTACAAAAACAAAAAAAAAAAAGCCTTTCCTTTAAAAATCACCTAAGCCCGCAAAGCATATATGTGTAAGACTTTTAGTTTGGTGATTTAATTTTTATGAAGATATATGACAGTAGGGTATTCAACTCTTTTACTCTTTGCATTTTGTTAATAACAAGAACCAAAAACAACTAGCGAAAAAAGAAAGAGTTCCTTGGACCTGTGCGCACAATCTAGAAAATTTTTCACAGATGCAGTACTTTTCCTGCTGATGCTTGCCACTCTCAGAAAGAGGTCACTGTTCCATATTGAGGTTGAGAAACTGTAATGCTGCTACTACTCTCTGGGAAGGCTTGTAGGTTGCATAAGTTCTTCATCCCAGGCTATTTCTTTGTTTATTGATCAAAATTAAGCAGACCGCGGGTGACCTTATTTCCTCTAACTAAACCCCTGGGAAGTCCATTTTTGCACAAGCTTGTTCGGTCCCGTAAAAGATTATAATTACATCAATTTCAAAGATGCTGGTATGTTTTAAGAGTCGCCTCCATGGAAATGGGCATCCAAAATCTGATAATTTTATAGGGCTGTAGCCTGTCGGTCAAGCTTTTTCCGCTTTTGTCTTTAATCTCTTTTGAAGAATGCTAAGTAAATCTATATGCTCCAATATATCTAGAATCGAGATGGCTAACAGCTTTGGGTAAAAGTGACGATACTCTTAAAACAACAGAAATAGGGAATGAAATCGTTTCTTCACCAACAAGAAATAGAACATGGTCACACGCCCTCAAAATCTGGGGTGAAGAAGCATGAACCAAATAGCAGAAGATTCGATTATTTCTTTAATTAAGACCTCATTGATATATGCTACAGCTGTACATTGCCAATCGAGAATCTTATTGGCTTAGCTTCTGAGACAAGAAAATAAGTTGAATGGAGATCAGCATTTTTTCCACACTGCTGCAATACGGTGTCAAAAGGACAACCTCCCATGTGCTTTGTAGTGTGTCTTCCATGCCAATCACGCCTATACACTCTCCTGGCTGCATGGATGCTCTCACCCTCCTCTCCCAGAATGGAAAATGACATGCTATCGATTTTATATATCTATAAATTATGTCACAGCAAATTGCTTGATAAAATATCAGCCATGCAGGATTAAAAATAGTAGTAATAATAAAAATTAGCAGGTCGGGATGAACACTAATAATTCGTTCGTTTAACAGATTTTCATTAGGTAGGGGTAAAAAGCGCCTATCCTAGGGAATAATAATGACGCTAATAATGAATCCACCTTGAGTGGTAGCTAAAATCATTGCAAACTATATATACAGTTGAAATTTTAATACCTTTCAAGAAAAAACAGTTGAAATTCTAATAATGTCATGGCTACATAGTGATTTTGTACGACTATGATATTTCCAATCCAGCTAGATCACAATAATAGAAATCGTCACTTGAAAATGAATGAAATGATGGACAACACTTTGATTTTTATGATCCTAAAAAAAAGCTAATCATAAAACAGTTTCATCTATATTTTCTTTACTTTAATTAGCTCTGATCAAGGATACAAATTAAAAGGCTAAATGCAAAATGAAATATCTATGTCCCTCTCTCTTGGGAAAGTTGTTTTATCTTTATCTGGATGTGGATTAAACTTTTGTGTTGAAAATATGGATTAAACTTTTGTGTTGAAATTAAACTATAATGAACTGAAAAGCATATTTTGTAAAATTGATGGTTTGAGTTTAGATATGATCAAGAGTGCGCACTCACTTGTGTTTAGATAGATATATATTGGATGTTGAAAACAAGGTTGGCCAAATAAAAATGGGGCATCAGAATCATTCGTGTGTTTCTTTCGCTTTCTTTACATTTGAAATTCTTCAAACATAAGTGATAAGATAAATGAATAGGAAATGAAGTGAAGTGGCCCTCTCTTCCTCCAACCTCAAGCCATTTTGATGGCAGCTCTAGCTAGAGAATTCAAGTGCGGATTGCACCAAACACATGTCACCAAATATCTACACGACTTTCTTCTTTTCGTTTTAAATATATTCTTCTCTTAAGCAAGCTGTCACGTTGTAGATCCAAAGGAAAGAACAGAAAAGAAAATAAGAGAATAAATTATGCTTGAATAAAGTCACTAGCAAGTCGCAAACCGAAACCAACCAAAACGTTTTGCAACCATATCAAAGAACTATCTTCCATCATATTTGGCAACATGTCATACATAATTCCTGTTGTTGAGATCTCTAAACATTCATTTACGTTATCAAATTTCCCGTTATGTCCAGTTAGCCAAAAACATTGTCAAGCAACTGTTGCCTGCAACGGGTAGGGTAAGATTGTCATTTACCTTTATCCGATAGGCTTTATTATCTGTACTACATAAACTAGACAGGCAGTATTATCATTTTGCGAAAAGATTAAGCAACCAACGCTATCATCAGGATAAGGCGTGCCTGAGAGATCAAGATTGAAATCTCCTTTCTTTGTCCCTGTCGCCATCTCCTTTATCCCATCCCGTGACCTTTTTACCATATAAAACTAATTCTATTTAAAGAATTAAAACATTGTTTGCATATATATATATATATATATATATGTGTGTGTGCATATGGATAATATTATTATATAGAGTCGTACAGTTGAAGAACGAAAAGATCCTGCTGTAGATACCATAAAAATATCTTCCAAGAATCAGCCGAAATACATGACTATAGGGCACTCTATAGCCAAGTGAAAAATCAAGAGCATTGTCATAATCCTGGACACTGAAGTACTAGTACAAATATTGTTCTGGTGCTGAAAGGACAGATACCCAGTAGCAAGGCAGAATGATTCAGCCATATTTCACCATAGCTCACACTCACAAATCATTCCGCTGCTATTCTACTACAAAACCAACTACTCTAAAAAGCAAAGAAAGAAAAGAAAAAAAAGTCCTACAACAAGAATAATCTTTCCATCAGTTTGCTGCTGCCACGGATGCAACTGGTTCATTGGGGAGCTGTTCCTCATCTTTATCTCCTGTTCGGTTGTCAATCTGTGGGACCACCTGAAAAGACTCACATAAACAGAATTCTTTAGTCTTTAATTCGTCTTTAAACAGGGACTTTCTCTTGTACAAAGAGATCGAGCGATCGAACCCCACACACGCGATCCATTAAGATGAAAAACATAAAATTTAACAACAAGTTTACTTGCTACGATTAAAATTCATCAAATGTCTGAAACAGTTATAAGAAAATCTGTTGTAAAGATTGAAACTTGCTAGCTAACTGGGTCCATAGCACCTTGATTTTTCAACCATCCGATTATGATAAAAAAAAACTCAGTGTGGTTTGATAGAGTGACCAACCTGATCTTGTGATGAATCCTGCGGCTTAGATGGTGGTCTCCTTGATCTTTTGTCAGGCCTACCCTTCATTTTGCTTCTAGTTACGCCAATAAAATCTACTGCGGGGATCCCCGAAAGGACCAAGACAAAGAATAATTAAAAATGATCAAAAAGAGATGAAAAGAACCATAAAGTGAACTGACCAAGTGACCCTGCTACAAATATCTCCAGGCATATTCGACATTTTATATATTCTTGAGGTGGTGTTTGGGGAGGCTGGTAAAAAACGCATTTTATGCAAACAAAAAAAGGGCATTCTCAAGTCAATATTTCACAGCTTTTTCGCGCAGCACTTCCAAGATGCCAAAAAAAATCTTCCAGGTTTTGGCACTTAACAACAAAACATTAAAGCATTAAACAAGCAAGGTCTAAAGATTAAAAGAAAAAACACTTGTCTTATGCTAAGATGCACCGTTTTGCACCATGGAAGATGGTAATCATGATATGATCAATACAGCTCTAAACAAAACCCTCAAATCTCTGACAACTGGCGCTCAAAATGCACCAAAAACAACAATAAAACAAGGCCAATGACAAGAACGTTACTGTTACCTGAAGTGGCATGCTTTTTTCTCGTCTGGTTCTGTTTGCAATCGAGAGTCGACTCAGAGCTGTCTGGCAAGTGACGGTCCAGACGGAGATTATGGCGGCCGTCGTTCTCTAGCATTGTATGGACGAACCATGCCTCCACGGAGTTCAAGAAGTGCACATGCTTCTCGTTCGTCCACGGCTCATTCCGGTCGCTGGGCACCTGCGAATCCATGCCCACCGGCTCCCAAAGGCCAAAACAAGACTTAACCTTTCTTTCCTTTTTAATTTTTTTCCTCTCTTGCGGATTTTCGAGAAACAAACAGTTGGTGCCTTGGTGGGTGGGTTTATTTGCTTTGTTTATGTTTCTTTTAAGTGTCAATCTTGTTTTTCTGTTTTGTTTTTGAGTTGTTGTAGCAATTTTTCCAAGCGGATCTTTTTGAGTTGGAGGGAGGGGTGGGGTTGGAAAAAGTGTTTCAGGGTTTTATATAGAGTGTGGCCGTAGGGTTGGGTTTTCTTTTGACGGGCTCTTCCAATTACAAAAGGGGAGGGATGTTGGACTTGGATGAGAATACCCAAATTCGATACTCGCTGTTTTACACCCGACACCTGTTCATACATGTCCAGATAAATTCTTTTATGTTTCCCGACGATATTTGTTTTCTTATGAGTGAATAAATGGCAATGAAAATCCAAAAACCATGTACGTGCTAGCTGTCTTTTGCATCATTTTTGTAATTGATGTTTTCAAATAGTTAAATATTTTTCAGCAAAAAAATCTACTTGCTTTCACATCATTTGATTAAATCATTAGATTAAACGCTAAGAAAAACAAGCTTAGCTTTCTTAAAAGTACTTGGTAGTTTCTAAACCCTTCCAAGTCATCATTTCATAAAAGAATCTCAGGCAGAGGGGCAGGCATGATTAATTTCATCTACCAATGATGAAAGATTTCTATTAATATCTTGTCACGGTTCAATAATGTTGGTATACTGGTGTTAATTATAATCCAAAATTGTTAAAAATAATATGGATTTCTTCAAATTAAATTGTGTGCTAGTATTGTTTTTACTTTCACATGTGTCGCATGTGACAAACTTGAGTTGACAATTAAAAAATTTTCTTAAAATATAAACAAAAAGATATGAAATGCAATTACCATTTTAAGGAAGTAGCAGTATGAGACACAGAGGCGAGTATGCAAGGGGCGGAGTAGAGGAGCGAGTACATTGTGGTGGGGCAAGCTAGGCGAAAATATCTGGTCCTAAAAGGATTAAAATTGGATTGAAGAGAAAGATATTTTGGGGATCAACAAAGAATCTGATGGGCAGGTTTTATGAGATGCTGACTGTTATCCTTTTCCTGGGATTGATTTTTTCTTTTTCGTCAGGGGTGGGCCAGCGAAGCTACTGCTAATGGACCTTGTCATCCATCCATTCATTCCAAATTACGCATGTATCCTTGTGACACTGTAGTGGTCAAACAAACCAACAAAAAGAGCTGTCCTTGTATGTTTATACAGCACATACAAGAGGCCACGTCAGCTATTCCGCTGTGCTTACGTGACATATTAATCTTTGCTTTTGTTTTTCTCTAACAAAAAATGCTCTTTTTTTAAGTTTAAATTTTGCGTCATAAAAATAAAAGGAGTTTTAATTTCCACTACTTAATTTGTCAACTCAGCTCATATTTAATTTGTACACACATACTTATAATACGTGCGTGAATTGTAAAGAATATAAACAAATAAATAGAGCACATAAGATTATCAGAAGTAGTAACGAAAATAGATTAAAAAAAAGGGTGAGTGATTGTCGATATTTAAATATTGATATATTTTACTTGTAAATTCACTATCACAAAGTAATTTTTTACCCATGTGTGGGTAATCATAACAAAATAAGTAATTCAATAGGATATAAAATTCAGTTTTGACATGACAGAGTAGAAAAGTGCAAATGGCAGCTCATACAAGTCATTCTTCCGTATTTGAAAACGTCAAAATTGGTAGGGTGGTTTGGAATCTTGCTCGTACAATTTTCTTTTGAAATAAAAAGATTCAATTCATTTTAGCCCAATCTTCTCTTTTCTGTTTAAAGACAACACGTAGACTATGCTTTTCTTTCTCTTCTTTATGATAGCATTATCCCAAAACAATCCTCCGTTTTCAATTAAAGCGTGCTTCTAATGAAATCATTTTTTTTTATTTTTTAAAAATTGAAATACTAAAAAATTTCAATATATATAGAAAATAGATATTCTTTTTTTTTTTGCTTTTTAAATTGTGCACGTCTTTGTGGGTTTTTTCTTGTTGCTCATGAGTTTCATATTTAGCTAGAATTACGAGTTTTGTTAAACAAAAACTCTATTTTGTTCATGCTTGCTGGATTATCTTGCTTTTATAAGCATGACTCGCGAAATACCAATTGATACAAACTCATTTGCATTGTTTTTTCCTCTTATGTGTAGGGGAAAGAATTGCCTAATAAAACCAATGAAAGGATAAAAACAAGATATTTATTTTACTCAATAATGAGGAAAAAAAGTGTTTTATAATCATCTTGTAAATAAAAGATTTTCCTCTTTTCCTTTCTCCACTGTAAAAGCAATGATGAAAGTTGAAACATAGTATAAACTGGGAGCAAAGGGATTCTATCCACTTAAGAGCCCAAAAACTCGTGTTGGGCAGGTCCAACAATCAAAGAATGAGGTTCAGAATTGGACTTTGTATGGAGTAAGGTCATAAACACTGTTTCTGACCTCTGTATATATTTCTTCGTCTCGTTCATCAGGTTCACCTTAACTTCATTCTCAAGCAAATTTTGTTGTCTGTGGCAGAAGCCGAATCTCGAGCCCATAACAAGCGTGCCGTTAGGTTCTTATATACGCATCGAACACCATTTAAACAAAAAATCTAAATTAATGGGGTTTTAAATTATAGTATATTATTTTAAAATATTTAAATTTGAGATTCAAACAAATATAATAATAAAATTTTGATGAGCCATATTTAATTTTATGTCTGAAAAAAATTCCATAATTGATCGTAATTGATTGGTTGGTTATTTTAAAAATAAATACATAATGAGCTTTATTGCCTATTCAGTCAGACTTTTTTCAAGTTACCTACTTTTTAAAAGTAAAAATTAAATCAAATAAATTGTAAAAAGCTTTTTTTAAAAAAAAGTTAAAAAAAAAGTTATAGAGATGAGCTTTCTTTTCTTTTCTTTTAAAAACATGTTAGTTTTTCAAGAAACACTTTTTTCTCTCTTAATCGATCACCATTTCTTTTCCTCTTTTCTACAAGTCACCTTTCTAAAATGCAAATCACGATATCCATTTCCTTTATTTCTTTACAAAAATTATTAGAAAAAAAATAAATGATCCAATAAAAAAATAACAAAATCTGAAGTTTATTTTTTTTACAAAGATTAAGAGAAAAGAAATACAAAATTTAGAACTTTATTCAGTTACTGTATAAAAGTTTTCTTTATTCTTCACTAAAAATGATTTTAATATTAAATACATCATTTTTTTTATTCTTTTTGGGAATTGAAGAGCATGACCAGATTGCTTGCTAGATCAATAATTAAAATCTAATAATATTATTACTATACAAAATTTGAGAGTTGTTCTTTATATAGATTTTTTTTATTTTAACATCTAAAATCATATATAAATTCAGAAGCAAACTTGTTCTGCTTTAGTTTATTAGGTGATTAAAAATAACATGAATAACCTTTATAGTAATTTAATTAAAATTAAAACTTATACAATTTATTTTATCAAGTAGCTTATCAAATAGGTTTAGCCAAATTTTAAAATCTATTGATAACATTATTGATGCTCATTTAATTGATGCTAATGGAAGAATTCTTGATAGAAAATCCATGAGAGAAGATTTGTTTTGGGCTATCCGAGGAGGTGGAAGAGGTAGCTATGGGATTGTCCTTGCTTGGAAATTGAACTTGGTTCTTGTTCCAGCAATCGTGACTGTTTTCTCAATCACAAAGACCTTGGAACAAAATGCAACCGAACTTATCCATCGTTGGCAATATGTTGCACCCAAGCTTCCTGATGATATATACCTTATTGTCACCATAACAAGGGTAAATTCTGGTCAAGAAGGAAAGGATACAATTCAAGCTGTTTTTACTACCTTGTTCTTGGGTGGGGTTGATAATCTCATTTCATTGATGGAAAAAAGATTTCCGGAGCTTGGAGTTGTGAAACAAGACTGCATTGAAATGAGTTGGATTCAGTCTCTTCTATACTTGAGTCAATTTCCAATAGAACGCTTGGAGATTTTGCTTGATAGGAGTACTGCGGTTTACAAAACTGTTTTTAAATTAAAATCTGACTATGCGAAGGAACCTATTCCAAAAATTATATTTGAGGGAATGTGGCAAAGGTTCTATGAAGAAGATTAATTATCTTGATACCTTATGCGGGGAACATGGATGAGATTCCAAAGACTGAAACTCCATTCCCACATAGAGCTGGCAACATGTACAAAATCATATACATTGTCGGTCGAGTTGAAGAAGAAAATCTGGAATTTCAAAAGTACATAAATTGAATTAGGAGATTTTATCATCACATGACTCCTTACGTTTCAAAATCTTCTTGAGAAGTATATGTCAATAATAGGGATCTAGACATTGAAGTTAATTATAAAGGCAATACAAGTTATGCACAAGCTAGCATTTGGGGTTTTAAATATTTTAAGAATAACTTTAATAAATTAGTACATGTGAAGACGTTGGTTGATCTTGAAAATTTTTTCAAGCACCACCAAAGCATCTCTCCTCTCTCACCTTTGTAGAAGAAAAAATTTAACCATTGTATCCTTAACAAAAAACTAGTTTGCTTTAACCCATGGGCTGTCAAGTAATAGACATCAAGTCCACTAAAAGTAATCTTTATTGGTTATCTTTAAAGAAATATATATGTTATGCACTTAGATGATTTATTTTCTAAAAACATATGTTTCATGACTATAAAGGATTTTGATCGCTTTGGCATAGAAAATTTAAGCATGTTAGCATGTATAGAATATATTTGAAAACTATTTCAAAAAGATTTAGTTAGCAGTTTGCCTAAGTTAATTTTTAAAAAGAAAAAAAAATTATGATGCTTGTGTCAAAGGAAAACATAGGAGAAATTCTTTTAAACCAATAAATTGTGTATCAACGTCCGAACCTTAACTTTTTCATATAGACCATTTTGGTCCTACTAGAACTATGAGTCTTGGCAATAAACCATATGGATTTGTTATTATTGATGATTTTACTAGATATACATGGTTTCATTTATTAACTCTGAAAAATAAAACTTTGGAAGTATTGACTTCTTTTTGCAAATAAGTTCAAAATGAAAAAGGTTACTCAATTTCAAGTATAAGAAGTGGCCATGAAAAAGAAATTGAAAATCTTGGTTATGAAGAACTTAGTGCTCAAAATGGCTTTAGCTACCACTGTTTAGCTCCTAAAACTCTCCAACAAAATGAAGTAGTTAAGAGGAGACATAGGACTTCAGAGAAAGGGAATAGAACAAGGTTTTACGAAAATAATTTGTCAAAATATTTTTAGATGGAAGCCATAATACCTCCTGATATATTGTAAATTGAGTAATAGCTAAGCCTATTTTAAAGAAAACACTTTAAGAGCTTTATTAAGGAAGAAAGCCCAATTTTCATCATTTTGATTGTAAATGTTTTCTTTTGAATAATGAAAGGATAATCTTGAAAATTTTGCTATAAAAAGTTATGAAAGTATTTTCCTCAGCTAATCTCTAACTTTTAAAGCATTAAGACCTTTTAACAAAAGAATACTTCTTGTTAAAGAATCTATTCATATTATATTTGATGAATCTAATCCTCCGCTGAGAAAGGATTCTTTTGATGATGATGATGTAGGCATTTTAGAAGAGGTAAACGAAGAGCATAATTTTGACAATGAAGAAACTACATGAGAAAAAAAACCAAGGAGCAATCATGTACAAGGAATAGCATCAAATTGAGCAAATTGAGGAAGAAAAGGAACCTAATCACCTTATAGCACTACAATAAATTTGATTTAAAGACAGCACATTTTTATAATATGCTACTAATTAAAAATATTTTTTATAACACTTTTTTATGCTTTTTAGAACATTTTTGTAAATCTAATTTGATTATATAAATTTTTAGATACATTATTAATAAAATGTAATCATAAAAATTCCATACACTAGCAAAAAACTGCACTTTTTTATATTTTTACTGATAATTGTGAAAAAAGTGAACTTAAAAATTTAAATAATTACACTTTTTAAAATTTTACTATAAAAAAAATGTTGCATAAAAAAGTGTAATTAAAATTCAATTTTATTATAGTGGAGAAAGAAGGTTTGTGGACATGTTCAAGGTAATTGACATCCAACTCGAGGGATAATTAGAACTAGATCGAATTATAAAAGTTTATGCAATTATGTTACCTTGATAATTTGTAAACTCATCTCACAATTTACAGCTCATATTTAATTTGCTCATATATTCTTATTTGTGTGTAAATTGTAAAGAGTATGAACAAATAAATAGAAAAAATAACTTGCATCAGGAAGGTAAAAGATTAATATACGATTATCAGGAGTGACAGAAAAAGTTACAAAGAAAATGAATGATTGCAATATTTTAATATGTATATATTTGCTTGTAAATTTACCATCACAATAATTTTTTTTACCCATATGTGCGTTAATATAAAAAGTAGATTGTCTGAAATAAAAATCTCTTTTGTTCCAGCTTCTTGGATTATCTTGCTTTATACATATTCATTTCACATCTAACTGTGGTGAGATATATCATATTCAAATTTGAAACTAATTAAAAATAATAATAATAAAACTCTTGATAAGCCATACTTAGTTTATGCCTGAAAAAGTTACATAATTGATACTGTGTGATTGGCTGGTTTTTCTAAAATACATGGATAATGAGCTTTACTCAGTTAGGAATTTGGATATTCATCTAGAAAGCTATTGTTTAATTTTAATAAAAAAAAAAGTAAATTCCTAGTCCATTAAGGCATTGGATGACGTATTTCCATAGATATACATTAATCTTTAGAAGGAAAAGAAAATAAAAACACGTGTACGATCACTGTGCTGATCCTTATCCAAGGGCAGGTAGAGTGAATCAAACCTTTGATTCTTGCCAAAAAAAAAAAATCAAATATAAATAGCCTACTATTCCTGTCTGATATGATATTGAAACACAAAATTCTTATGGTTTAATCATTTTTTAAACAGAGAGGACCAGAAAACAAACATTTTGAAATTTTATCACCATTTTACCCGAAATTATCTAAAGTATTAAAGTATAATATAGAAGAATAGAAAGTCACATATGACAATCTTCGAGCACGTAGGGGAAATTGCCTGGAACGATTAGTAAGTAATAATAAAATTGGTTATACCCAGAAAGTCATCAAATTTAAATTTTGTTTTTCAAATTTCATGGAAATTTAATTCTCATTTACTTGATAAACTTCTTCCATTGTGTCGAATGCGTTAACGTGGCCTCCATTGGAAGGTAATTTTCAAATACATGTTATTTTTTAAACATACTTGATTAGTCAATGAAAGATATAAAATCTTTTATCATCTTTAAATTTATTATATATAAGAATGAAAGATTACTTCAAACTATTACATCAAAATTCAAAAATCGCAATAAAAGAAATTGAAGTCAAGGCTTATAAGTATATTATATGAAAGGTCACGCAACATTTAATATGAAATAGATGTTGGTTTTGACAAGTACATATGTAATGTGTATATTTTATTGAATATGTTGATTGTTTAATTATATTTTGCCAATAGTCAAAGGAAATCGCCATGAAAGTCGATCAGATTTATGTGGAATTTCTCGTTCAAACTTTTACCTAAAAAGACATAATCAAGATATGGTCGATCCAGTTCTCACATCACCCCTGGTATTCGTCGCCATCAAGGCTCACATGTTTTTTCACTTGTAGGGCAAGCTTAGCCTCTGTACTCTGCACTATAAATACGGTTACTCCACTGCCAAATTTCCTTAAGCAACAACCCCAACTCCGCAGAATGAAGTCCTTTCGTTACTCAACATTTGCCCTTCTTTTTGCCATTCTCTTCTCATTTTCATGGGAGACCTTAGCTCAGTCACATGAGAAATTTCTTCATTGCCTTTCCCTTCATTCCAACGACTCATCTTCTATTTCTAAAGTCATTTACTCACAAAACAATCATTCATATTCATCTATTTTGGAATCCTCCATTCAAAATCTTAGGTTTTCCACGATAGACACCCCAAAGCCTTTAGTCATTATTACTCCCTTGCATGCATCCCATATTCAAGCAACAATTCAGTGCTCTAAAAAACACGACTTGCAAATTCGATCTCGAAGTGGTGGTCATGATTTTGAGGGTCTTTCTTATGTTTCTGAAGTTCCATTTGTTCTCATTGATTTAGTTAATCTTCGATTAATTGATGTCCATGCTGAAAATAGTGTTGCATGGGTTGAAGCAGGGGCTACCTTAGGTGAACTATATTTTAGGATTGCTGAAAAAAGTAAAACTCTTGCCTTTCCAGCCGGTAATTGCCATACTATTGGTGTTGGTGGTCATTTTAGTGGAGGAGGTTATGGTGGATTGTTCAGAAAATATGGTCTTGCTGCTGATAACATTATTGATGCTCACTTAATTGATGCTAATGGAAGGATTCTTGATAGAAAATCCATGGGAGAAGATTTGTTTTGGGCGATCCGAGGAGGTGGAGGAGGTAGCTTTGGAATTGTCCTTGATTGGAAATTAAATTTGATTCCTGTTCCAGCAACTGTGACTTGTTTCTCAGTCGCAAAGACCTTGGAACAAAATGCAACCGAGCTTATCCATCGTTGGCAATATGTTGCACACAAGCTTCCTAATGACATATTCCTTGCTGTCACCATAACAAGGGTAAATTCTGGTCAAGAAGGAAAGGATACAATTCAAGCTGTGTTTACTGCATTGTTTTTGGGTGGGGTTGATAATCTTATTTCATTGATGGAAAAAAGATTTCCGGAGCTTGGAGTTGTGAAACAAGACTGCATTGAAATGAGTTGGATTCAGTCATTTCTATACTTTGGTCAAGTTCCATTAGAACGCTTGGAGATTTTACTTGATAGGACTGCGGTTAACAAAACTCTTTTTAAAGTAAAATCTGACTATGTGAAGGAGCCTATTCCGAAAATTGTATTTGAAGCGATGTGGCAAAGGTTCTATGAAGAAGAAGGGAAATATGGCTTAATTATCTTGGTACCTTACGGGGGGAAAATGGATGAGATTCCAGAGACTGAAACTCCATTTGCACACAGAGCTGGCAACATGTACAAAATCATATACAGTGTTGGTCGAGCAGAAGAAGAAAATTTGCAATTTCAAAAGTACATAACTTGGATCAGAAGATTTTACCGTCACATGACTCCCTACGTTTCAAAGTCTCCACGAGAAGCATATGTCAACTATAGGGATCTGGACATTGGAGTTAATAATAAAGGCAATACAAGTTATGCACAAGCTAGCATTTGGGGTTTTAAATATTTTAAGAATAACTTCAATAAGTTGGTGCATGCGAAGACATTGGTTGATCCTGAAAATTTTTTCAAGCACGAGCAAAGCATCCCTCATCTTTCATCTTGGTAGAAGAAGAAAGTTTACTATTGCATCCTCAAAAATAAACTGGTTAATTTTATTTTTGTGTTAGATACAACTTAGAATATGTCAATACTCTTTAGTTGTTCGATAGAAATAAGTTAAGTGATTGAAATTGTTGACTCAACCGAATATAGCTAGTAAATGTCAACAACTTTAAACATGTGATTTATTGTTATTAATGAAGTTAAAGTGATGTAAGAAATACTAAATAAGTTTTCCCCTCCTATCTCCGTTGTAAATAATGATAATGATCAATACACAAAAGTACATGGCGTATTCTAAAACAAGAAAAAGTCAATTTCTTTAAAAAAAAATAGTTACTTTGATACCATTTAATTATGGCACAATGAGTTTATGCTTAGTGAAATGAATGATGTTTTACCTCCAATAGAACGTGCTTTTTCATCTTCTCTGACCTAAGTATATACATAACCATGTTGGAGTAGGGTGTAAGAATGAGACGATTTTGTTGGAAGAGGTCATACTAAGCTGCCGTTAACCTCATGATTTCATAATCACTGGTTTCCTCGTTTACTCAATCTCCCAAATTGGATAGGGGCTTACAGGAAAGAAACCTGTTGTTTTAAATAAAATAGCGATCCTATATAAAGTTCATTTACGAATAGATTGTGTTTGTATATATTTGAAGATTTTGATGGGGTTTCATCTCCATATATATGACAAAAGTAAAAACCCTTTTATCTGTGATGGACGTAGGCACCAGTCTTTTAGTATTTTTTTCTCAGTGAACAGGTATCATTTTATTTATAATATTATTGACTTACAAAGCCAAGGTCTTAGCAAACTAAACGCAATGACCCTGGAAAGAGGATCCAAAGATATCCCTCGGGGGCACAAAGCCCTGAACCACCCTAAACCGACATGAACAGGGAGGCCTTAAACGTTCATACACACCCATTGACAGAGACAAATAACCCCAGCGCAGAGGACTCCCCTGCATCAGATAATGAAGTATACAACATTGGGAATCATAGATACATACGTAAAATCACCCCAAGAGATTCACCACCATACTAGCTCCCCATCATAATAAAATTACTGCATCAAGGTAACCAAATCTGCGAAAAGTGAAGTAATAGAGAAGGCTTGTTGAACATCATAAGGATGCCACTAGCGTAGCAGACAGAGAGCCAAATCTGCAGAAAATGACAATGGCATGGTCCATTGTGGCACCACCACATAAACTCCTTCAGAAAAAAACAAAGAGACATTACCCCCATTTCAGCAGCCATAGGAACCTAAGATACTAAATAGCACAAAGGCAGCAATGCACAACGAAACACACCAGAAAAACAGAAACCCATATTTACTGTCATTCAATTTCTTTCCTTGTGGCAATACCATCTCTGCCTTGGTTAAACCCACCAATTCTGGCCATGCGAAACTTAATACCACTGCTTAGACCCCTGACTTTCCATGAGATTACCCTCATGATCATCACCCTCTTGAATCGTTAACGACTTGGCACAGCACAGAAACTCACCAAGAAACCAGTAGTTAGATTTGGTTGGAGGAACCGGCGATATTACCAAAAAAAATCAGCCAGTTCACAAAAATCACCAGATATCCAAAATGCTGAAGAAGCTAAATGCAAAACATTAAATTAACATTTGATCAAAAAAGGAAAGCAAACACATCAAATTCAATTAGATTGTAGACACCCATTTTTAGTCGACAATATTTATATTGTAAACAATAATAATAATGAATGAGTTGCTGCAATCTATGGGGTATTATATGGGTCGCTCCGAGAGATGTTTCTACTTTCTTCCTCACAAAGCAGGTCATTTGTGCATTTCACATCAGGAAGTCTTTGATGAATTACATTAATTCTTTCAACAGGGATATGGCTTAACCTAAAGTGCCATAGATCAAAAAAGTTGTACCCTGTCTTTGAAACATCAACAGAGAAAATTTTTGGAGTCTTTGCAAATTTTTCAAAACAGATTTTTGATAAACTTTGCTCATCTTGATTCTCTTGCATCAGATAAAGTCCTGAGCAGGCTCTAGCGACCTCAATCACCTTCCATGAAGGAATGTCCTGGACAATACAGTATTTGTCAGTGAATAGCATACAAGCTTTTTTCCCATTTGTAATCTGTCCTACTGACATTATATTAAATTTAAAACTTGGAACATGTAGAACATTTTGTAATGTCAATGAAGAACTCAACTTGACTGTTCCAATATGTGACACAGGAATTTTTCTATTGTTTGGTAATTCAACAAAACAATCCTTTACTGGTTTGGCATGACTAAAATTGCTAAAGGAATAGGATATATGATCTGATGCTCCTGAGTCTACTATCCATTGGTTTTTCTTTATCAAGCTAGTATCCACATTCTCAAATTCACATGGCAAATTATTCACAGTATTGAAGCGTAAGTGTCTTTAAGCAATACCTGCAAAGGCACTAAAAATATTTTTAATGACATTTTTTTATGATTTTTAGAACATTTTTGTAGATCTGATTTGATTCTACAAATTTTTAGAGACATTACTAATAAAATGTAATAATAAAAATTGTATATATTAGTAAAAGCTGTATTTTTTTTATATTACTATCAAAAGTTTTTGATAAACCATACTTAGTTTATGCCTGAAAAAGTTCCATAATTGATACTATTTGATTGGCTGGTTGTTCTAAAATACATAGATAATGAGCTTTACTCAGTTAGGAATTTGGATATTCATCTAGAAAGCTATTGTTTAATTTTTTTTTTTAAAAAGGTAAATTCCAGTCCATTAAAGCATTGGATGACGTATTTCCATAGGCATTTATCTTTAGAAGAAAAAGAAAATAAAAACACAAGTGTACGATGAGTTTGCTGATCCTTATCCAAGGGCAGGTAGAGTGAATCAAACCTTTGATTCTTGCCAAAAAAATAATCTAATATAAATAGCCTATGGTTCTTGTCTGATATGATATTCAAATACAAAGTTCTTATGGTGTACTCATTTTTTAAATAGAGAGGACCAGAAAATAAACATTTTGAAATTTTATCACCATTTTGCCTGAAATTATCTGAAGTATTAAAGTATAATGAAGAAGAATTGAAAGTCACATATGACGATCATAGAGCACGTAGCAGAAATTGCCTGGAACGATTAGTAAGCAATGATAAAATTGGTTATAACCTGTAAGTCATCAGATTTAAATTTTTTTATTGAAACTTAATATCATGAAAGTTTAATTCACATTAGCTTGATAAACTTCTTCCATTGTGTCAAACATACCTGATTAGTCAATGAAAGATATAAAATTTTCTTATCATCTTTAAATTTATTATAGATAAGAATCAAAGATTGCTTCAAACTATTACATCAAAATCCAAAAATCGCAATAAAAGAAATTGAAGTCAAGGCTTATAAGTATATCATATGAAAGGTCACGCAACATTTAATATGAAATAGATGTTGGTTTTGACAAGTACATATATAATGTATATATTTTTAATTATATTTTACCAACGCTCAAAGGAAATCGCCATGAAAGTCAATCAGATTTATGTAGAATTTTTCATTCAAACTTTTACCTATAAAGACATAATCAGGATATGGTTGATTAATACAAATAAAGAATAGTAAAATAATTTGTTATGCTTGATTCAATTTTAAATTTTTTTCAATTTATATTAT
Source organism: Theobroma umbraticum (assembly GCF_002168275.2). NCBI lineage: Eukaryota > Viridiplantae > Streptophyta > Magnoliopsida > Malvales > Malvaceae > Theobroma > Theobroma umbraticum. The sequence goes on along the minus strand of NW_018397254.1, from coordinate 7,055,484 downwards.
TATTATTTATATCTATTTATTTATTTTCATTCTATTTTTTTATATGTTTTAAATCTTTATAATTTTTTTTATAAATTTTTAAGAACCATCAATTATATTTTTTTTTCATTTTTATTATGTCATATGTAGATTCTATCTTCTACTTGTCATACTTTTCTTTTTTCTGATATGTAGATTTTATTTTCTATGATTTTTATCTTTAAAAATAAATAAATTATTATGTAATTTTCAAATATAATTTGTTGTTTAGAATTTTATTTATATTTAATTTTTTATTCAGAATAATCAATGTATTCTAGCATGTATGTTGTAAACTTTAAGTAACAAGATATGCATACAAATTGATAGAATGATATAATTGTATTTCTTTTAATATAATTTTATTTATTATATATATTTTTAATGGCTCCCAAAAAGTTTTTTTATTTAATAATTAGTTTTTTTAAAAATTGTTTGATAAAATTAGAGCCATTATGGTTAGCATATTGCTAATTAAGCCCAACAAATAAATTCTAAACTAAAGCTTATCAAATTAAAAAAAAAGTGAGTCTACTAATCCAAACTCATTAAATTTTAATATAAAACTATGCCTATTATTATGTCTTAACAGTCCAATCTAATAGCTTATCATAACATATTATATTTTAATAATTTAACTCAATAACTTAATATGTTAATTACAATTTAAGAGACAAATAGAAAATAAAAAAAGAGTTCGAATACATCAAATAAAGAGACAATTCATTTGAGTTTGAAAAATTATTTTCTCTTCCACTCTTGTGCGTAAAGAGTGAAAAAGAATCTTTTTATAGTTTCATTCAATCATATATATAAATGACACAATCATTACTGTTAATGTGTATTTTTTTACATATCTAATATCTTTTAAATTTTATTTAATTTTTTAGATAAGTAATAATTGAATTATATATAAAGTCATTTTTAACTATTTGATGTCTTTTTTTATTTGGCCTCCCTTTAAAAGTATTCTAACCCCTGGCTACAAGACTAGAGTTTTTAACTTATTCCTCAACCACGTTAATCCCAGGGAAGCGACTACATCAACGGATGGACTTGCAAAATGGGGGTCACATGTGCGAATGACTTCTCCACCTACATGTGATCTACAATGGCATTGAATGTCTGCCTCAAGCTTCGATTGTGAGAAAATTATCAGCTCATGTAAAGTTTCGCAACAACCAATTGACCTACCTACTTAAAACGGGCTTGATTCTCGGGGTTTTTGGGAGTGGTTGCGGCGAGCCTCTTCATCTTTCTCTTTGATTCATCTGCGCCTGCCTTGAGCAGAATACAAATTAGGCACAATTTGAGTGACGGTTTTAGCCTTTTTTTCTTATTGTTTCAATGTCTAACTTATTTCTTAAGGGGCTATCGAAAACATACATCTTGTATCAACTCCTTTACTTTATAAAAGAGAATTACATTTGAATATTTAATTTATTGATTGGTATATAATTTTTTTATAAAAAAAATTTGAATCTCTTTTCTTTCAAATATTAAAAAATAAAAAAACTTTACCTTAGAAAAATTTAAAAGAAACTGTATGCAATGATTGTGCTTAATAATAGGTTTATATGATTGGAATGTATATATTTACTTATTAATAAAGAAATTGAAAAATTAACATAATTATGTAAATGAGTACCACCAATTATATGATGCAATTATGAAGTTTAAAATTTTTAACATTAATATATAAGTGGGTAATCTTGATTTATTTGTTATTATATTCTAATTTACAATTGTTGTGCATTCTTATTTAGAATAACCAAAAAACCTATTTGAAATACAGAAGACGAGCATTGGCTAGCCTAGAATAATATTCATCGATGCTTGGTCCAAAACGATAAATATACAACTTGTACATTACTAGATAATAAATAAATTTAAAATCTCATAGGCTATCTTAGACTAAAAAGGAAAGAACAATTGTCAGAAGAAAAAACAAACAAAGAAAAATGAAGATTGTCCATTAGAAAATTAGGTTCCACTTTTGGAAATTTTCTCCTGGGTTAAATTTGGAATCAACCAAAATTACACCTTAATAAATTCAAGCCATCAGGCCAGGAAACTGGGTGCCGCCTTCCTAATGGCTTTTGGAATTTTCTCCCATATAGTTTTTTCATCATTATTTGCGATTAGTAAATCCATGATTAGATAAAGTGTTGGTTTTAACGTGTAATCGACAAAATTCTTGGAAGGAATAACAGCACAAATTGCCTGAAGCAATTTGAGAAACTATTATCTATACGTGTATGTATGACACTTGAACAATAGTAGATTATTATGGAAAATGACTCCAAGAATGCCATTCTGTGTGCAAAGAACAGTGATCGAGTTCCTTGAAAAGTGAGGAGTATTTGCAACTTCATTAAGAGTTTCAAGAGTAGAATTTCCAACTTATCCCTCAACCACATTACCAGGGAAGCGGACGGACTTGCAGAATCGGGGGTCACACGTGCAAATGACTTCGCCTACTCGAAGGAATTTATATCTTCCATTGTTTTGTTTCAAAATGTTGTCCCCTTTATCGTTTTGCATTGCCTGATTTTATAAGTTATTGTTGTAACTTGGCATCATTGGTGACGTCAATTTTAGTGATGAATGATCACATGCTTTCCCTCTTTATTCTTGTAGGCAGGATATAACAAATGGAAAGATTGGAAAATTGGGAAAGAGACGAAACATGTCTTTTCTTTAAAAACTATAAAAAAGTTATGAAATCCCTATGACCAACGACACGATTTGAATCTATGGTTGCAAACTTAGACCGAGAAAGAAACTTCAATTTTGATGTGCTAGCTTGATCAGAGTCTTCCAATTGCCTCTGGTCAAGATAGAAGAAAAATAAAAAGATAAAAAGAAAGCTCTTCACGTCTTGATTCTAGAGGTTCACATGCTTTGAGTGGTACGAAAGCTTTGCTCTCTGTAATCGACATTATAACAAAGGAATCTCTGTCAATATATACTCATACGCACAAAATCAGCTTAAGAAACGAAGCCTCCTCACTTTTCAATCTTACCGCTTCATTTTGTTGCTCTCTTCTCTTTGTCAGAGGCTACTTGGTGATTGAAAAATATCCATAATTGACAGCATTTGATTGGTTGGTTATTTAAAAAATACGTAGAGGATGAGTTTTACTCTATTTTGGAATTTCGATATTCATCTAGAATGCTATGACTTTGCTGAGCCATATTAAAGACCAGAGTCAATGAGACTTTTCACGTAATAACTAGTCTGACAGAATTTTCAAATACCTAAGGTCACTGTCATTTATCATGTTTTAAACCTATTATTAAGTCCTAAACCAAGCATTAAACCCAGTAGTTTGTACTATATAAATAGGGTAACTCTAATAGTATACTTTCATACGCAAAATCCCTGCTCTACAAAATGAAGTTACCTCCCTATTCCATTTTCCCCTTTCTTTTTGCAATTCTGTTTCCATTTTCATGGGCTGTCACAGCTCGATCACATGAGAAATTTCTTCATTGCCTTTCCCTTCATTCCAACGACTCAGCTTCCATTTCTAAAGTCGTTTACTCACAAAACAATCATTCATATTCATCTATTTTGGAATCTTCTATTCAAAATCTTAGATTTTCCACAATAGCTACCCCAAAGCCCCTAGTCATTGTTGCGCCCATGCATGCATTCCATATCCAAACAACAATCTACTGTTCGAGAAAACATGGTTTGCAAATTCGAACTCGAAGTGGTGGTCATGACATGGAAGGTCTTTCTTATGTTTCAGAAGTTCCATTTGTTCTTATTGATTTGATTAATTTTCGATCAATTGATATCGATGTTGAGAATAGTGTTGCTTGGGTTGAAGCCGGAGCGACAATAGGTGAACTTTATTACCGGATTGCTGAGAAAAGTAGGACTCTTGCCTTTCCAGCTGGTACTTGCCATACTGTAGGTGTTGGTGGCCAATTTAGCGGAGGAGGTTATGGTACTTTGTTCAGAAAATATGGTCTTGCTGCAGATAATATTATTGATGCTCACTTAATTGATGCTAATGGTAGGATTCTTGATAGGAAATCCATGGGAGAAGATTTATTTTGGGCAATCCGAGGAGGTGGAGGAGGTAGCTACGGGGTTGTCCTTGCTTGGAAATTGAAGTTGGTTCCTGTTCCGGAAAATGTGACTGTTTTCACAGTCACAAGGACATTGGAACAAAATGCAACCGAACTTATCCACCTTTCACAATATGTTGCACACAAGCTTCCCAAGGATATAATTTTTTTTGTTAGCATATCAAGGGTAAATTCTGGTCAAGAAGGAAAAGAAACAATTCAAGCTGCTTTTAGGTCCTTGTTTCTTGGTGGGGCTGATAAGCTCTTTTCATTGATGGAAAAAAGATTTCCCGAGCTTGGATTAGTGAAACAAGACTGCATTGAAATGAGTTGGATTCAATCTGTTCTTTACTTTTCTGAATTTCCATTAGAACGCTCGGAGATTTTGCTCAATAGGACTGCATATACCAAAGGTTTTATAAAAGTAAAATCCGACTATGTAAAGGAACCTATACCAAAAATTGTATTTGAGGGGTTGTGGCGAAGGTTCTATGAAGAAGAAGGAAGATATGCTATAATGAACTTGATTCCTTATGGGGGGAAAATGGATGAGATCCTAGAGACTGAAACTCCATTCCCACATAGAGCTGGCAATCTGTACAAAATCATGTACATTGTTGCTCGAGAAGAAGAGGAAAATTTGGAATTTCAAAGGTACATAAGGTGGATAAGGAGATTGTATAGTCACATGACTCTCTACGTTTCGAAATCTCCACGAGAAGCATATCTCAACTATAGAGATCTAGATATCGGAGTTAACAATAAAGACAACACAAGTTATGCGCAAGCAAGCATCTGGGGTTTTAAATATTTTAAGAATAACTTCAAGAAGTTGGTGCGTGTGAAGACATTAGTTGATCCAGAGAATTTTTTCAAGCATGAGCAAAGTATCCCTCCTCTCTCACCTTGGTAAAAGAAGAAAGTTTGCTATAATATCCTCAAAAATTAAACAGTTACTGTTTTTATTTTTGTTTACTTTTTAATTTGAATACAACAATTAGAATAAGATTCTTAAAATCAATGTGCTTCAATTGTTTTGGTGAATTATGTTTGTCTTTCCTGTCTAACATCTTGGACTGTAAAAGTTTTTTGTAAGCTTACCTTCTTTAAATTTGTTCCAGCAAAATAATAATAATAATAATAAGTTAAGCCATTAAATTGTTGACTTAACCAAATCCAAATGGTAAATGTCAATAATTTTAAACGCATGACTTTTTTTTTTTGAAAGCCCACAAGACTTATTTTTAGTAATAGATTCAAGGAAAGTAATGAAAAAATTCGACATAGTTTTTTACCTTGAATCCAATGTACTCTTCTAACTATTTGCTATGGATGAGATGAGGGCTGAGTGAGGCAATTAGCATTCTGATCATGCTGGAACAGGGTCTAACAATGAGACGATTTTGTTGCAAGAAGCCATAGTAAACTGCCGTTAACTCATGGGAAAGAATATGCTTATGGCGCACACTACGCCTTAAATAATGATATTTTTAGATTTAATAATATAGCAACAAAATGTCCTGAATTGTAGACTTCTGAATTATGTTCAATATAAACACTTTGATATCAATATCCTCGTGGAGCTAAAGAATCAGCGAAAGAAAATGGAGATGGAAGGTCGGCGTGGGAATTGGAAGAAAAACGATCACTCGTTATTGTATAGGAACAATCATGCCCAACTAGGATTAGGGGGAAGATCATGGTGTCAAAGAGTCGATGATATTGTGGATAATTGAAAATCTAGTCTGCAAATTGTTTCTGTGGGCAACTTAAACCCCAGGATCGCATGGTACCGAAGATGGCATTCGAAACTTACGAAAGAGTAAGCCGAGAAACGCAAAGTATGCATTCGTGAGGTACAAGGAGAAATCCCAATTTGAAAAGGCAATTTCCTTGGGAAATGTATAACAGAAGAATTGACGGTTGACACATAATAGTAAAGGTAGATGAGTATGGGAGGAATGAATGGGGAGAGGCAGTTGTCAAACGAAGAGGATTAATCTACGTAGCAAAAGAATTTACACGAACGACTTCAGACATGATCGATCATACATGGAAGCTCTGATGGGTAAGACTGAATCAGGTGTTAAAAGGGCACCACTGACCCCAATCATTGGTGAAGGAACCCGGAAAGATAATGGTGGCAGATAGAAGCACAAACACAAACCCAGAAGGCGTTAACAGTGAAGATAAATAACAGATGGAGGAAACGGTCAGTAATCACAATTCCACAAGAGGAGATGCAATGGGTTAAAAGAAGTGCCATGGGTACACTCCAAAGCGTGATGCAAGATTGGCGGCGACCCAAGGTAAATCTAGTATTTAGGTTTCAAGAGAGAGGTGACATTTTAGGAGAAAAGAATAGGATTTTGGAGAAAAAAAAAGCCAATTAAAGGAAAGAAGGTAAGGATAGGAATTGAAATCTGATTTTTTTTTGTATTTACAGGCGTCGGTGAGCAGCTACTAGCGATCGTCGGTGGTTGAGGCAGCGACGGTAACTCGTCGGAAATTATTAGGTGTCGCCGTTCGGAAGAAAGAGGGAGAGGAAGATAGAGAAATGGGAGGTGTGAAATGGAAAAAGGTAGCTTTTATAGTTAGGATTTTTGGGTTTAGGGGGAGGAGAGACTTGAGAGAAAATAAAAAGGAATGTGTTGAGCTGATCAGCCCAAGATCTACCCAACAGAGGATTGCAGGCCTTAAAGGGCTCATCTATACTTAGCCCATTGGAGATGTATTTTCCTAGCCCATGCTTTATTGCTTATTTAATTTTAATTATTTTATGCGTATAATTCAATTTATGAAATTGCTAAAAATAGTAATTAAAAAAGAAACACGTGATAAAGTTAAATTCCTATGCAAATAAATTTAATATTTAAAAATATTAATGATATAGGAAAATGATTTTCTTAAATTTTCCAAGTGAAAATGATTATAGAGCCTTGTCAAAAGTGTTGGAGGGCATCCTAAAGGTTATTTTCGCAAAGAAAATTATAAATAAATTATTACACATGAAAAACCAAAATAAATGCACAGAAAATAAAGTTGTGAAAAATTTGCAAATTGCATGATATTTATTAGCTTGCATCATATGCATTTTACTTTTAATTACACAAGCAAGTGAAAATCTAACTGATCATAAAATTTCGAGAAAGTTGGGTGTGATGTTTTCTTGAAAATTCCTGTGAGAAAAAAAAAATTCTTAAATTTTATCAAATGTAGTGGAAATTAATTTTAGAAAATTTTCAATATTAGAAGACTTTTATTTATTTCTAAGAGAAATAAAAAATATAAAAATATAAAAAGGGTATAAAATTTTTTAAAAAATTAGGAAACGAAGAAAAAGAAACAAGGAGTAAAAGATTTAATCGAAATTTTCTTTTTATAAAATATCAAATTAATCCGATAATGGAGTCTCTTCAAAAAAATCAATGATTTTCTTGAATATTCCTGAGGTGAGGTGATTCTGCTTAGTTTTTGTTAAAAGTGTTAGAAAGCTTAGGGAAAGTTTTTAATATCTAAATAATGGGTTAAAAAGGAAAAAAGGAAAGAAAAAGTCAAAAAAAATTAAATAGTATAATAAAGGGAAATATAAGTAAATACTAAATTAGAGATTATTAATTAAAAATAAAATAAGATAACACATGATTGATCGATACTATATTTGAAACGGGCATCGTAGGAGCGTCAATACCTTTTCTTCATGTATGTTCAAGAAAAAAAAACTTTGTTTTCATGTAATAGTACTCCCAAATCTTAAAATTGGTTTATACATCAAAATCTATTTTTTAAATAAATTTAAGTTTAAGATATTATTAGAAAAATAAATGAATTTAAATAAGTAATCAATCACACTTAAAAGAAAAAAATTGATGACAACTCATTTTTAGGTCAAGCATCAGATTCGTAGACCAGCATGTTAGATAGATGGACATCTTGATATAATTAATATTAGTTTCTCATTCACTACAATCATTCATTTTTATTTAAAATAACCAATAAATAGATAGTATATTTGGAATACAGAGGAGGAGAATTTGCTAGCCTAGAATATTCCTCCATGCTTGGGCCAAAACGATTATATGCAGAAAATGGAAATGACTGGATTTTCGATGTATTTAAAATCTCATGGGTTGTCTTAGACTAGAAAGAAAGAACAATTGTCAAAATAAAAAATTATTAAAAAAAGAAGAAGAATTGTCCATTTGAAAACTAGGTGCCGCTTTTTAACTCTCCTCGCGGTTTTAATTTCAAGTCAAGCAATTGCACCTTGCTAGCGGCCGGCCACGTAGCTGGCCGCAGTCCTTTCTGATGGGCTCTGGAATTGTATCTTACGTATTTTTCGTCATCATTTGCGATTTGTAAGAATCCAAGATTGGATAAAGTTTTGATTTCTTTGAAGGAATCAGCGCGAGTTGGTTGAACCAATTATAGGACCATTATCTCTATACATCTATACATATATGTATAACACTTGATTCACAGTCAAGGATGCAGCCGCCATGAATGACGGCACGTTCTGAATCTATGTTTTCAAACTTACACCAAGAAAGAAACCTCAACTTTGACATGCTTGATCAAAGCCTTCGATCGCCTGTAGTTAAGAAGAAAGGAAAAACAACAAAGAAAAGTCTTCACGTGGTGCATCTAGAGGTTCCGTATTTTGAGCAATATGAAAGGCATTGCTTTCTTCAAACGACACTATAAATAAGGAAATCTCTCAAATTCATATGCACAAAATCAGGTTCAGAAATGAAGTCTCCTCACCTTTCAATGTTGCCGCTTCTTTTTGCTGCTTTCTTCTCATTGTCAGGGCCAACTTCGGCTCAAACTCATGAGAATTTTCTTCATTGCCTTTCTCTTCGTTCCAATGACTCTTCTTCCATTTCTAAAGTAATTTACACACAAAACAATTCTTCATATACATCTGTTTTGGAGTCTACTGCACTAAACCTTAGGTTCTCCACACCAGATACCAACAAACCTTTGGTCATTGTAACACCATTGCATATTTCCCATATTCAAGCAACAATTCATTGCTCAAGGAATCATGGGCTCCAAATTAGAACAAGAAGTGGAGGTCATGATTTTGAAGGTATTTCTTATGTTGCTGAAGTTTCATTTATTATTGTCGACTTGGTTAATTTTCGATCAGTCGATGTTGATGTAAAAAATGAAGTTGCATGGGTTCAATCTGGTGCGATTCTTGGTGAACTTTATTACACGATTGCCGAAAAAAGTAAAACTCTTGCCTTTCCAGCTGGAACTTGTCACACTGTAGGTACCGGTGGATATTTTACCGGAGGAGGTTATGGCTTATTGTTTCGAAAGTATGGTCTTGCTGTTGATAACATAATTGATGCTCAATTCATTGATGTTAATGGAAGAATTCTTGACAGAAAAGCCATGGGAGAAGATTTGTTTTGGGCCATTCGAGGAGGTGGAGGGGGTAGCTTTGGAATTGTCCTTGCATGGAAATTAACGTTGGTTCATGTTCCAGCGACTGTGACTGCGTTCTCCATTAGCAAGACCTTAGAACAAAATGCAATCAAACTTCTTCACCGTTGGCAATATGTTGCACATGATCTTCCTAATGAAATGTACTCCTCGGCTACTTTAAGTAGGGTGAATTCTAGTCAAGATGGGAGGCAAACAACTCAAGTTTCCTTTAGTTCACTCTTTCTTGGTGGCATTGATGAGCTTGTTCCCTTAATGCAAGAGAGATTTCCTGAGCTCGGACTAACAACGGGAGATTGCATTGAGATGAGTTGGATTGAATCCATTCTTTACTTTGGCCAACTTCAAAATGAATCCTTGGATATTTTGCTGGATAGGAGTTTCAAAACTCCTCTTGTCCTCCCATCCTATAAAGGTAAATCTGACTATGTGAAAGAACCTATCCCTGAAATTGCATTGAAGGGTTTGTGGTCAAGACTTTCTGAGGCAGAAGCAGAATCTGTTGTTGTTGGTTTTTTTGCTTATGGAGGAATAATGGATGAGATTCCAGAGACTGCAACTCCATTTCCACATAGAGCTGGTAACTTGTACAAGATCTTATATAACGTAGGTTGGCAAGAAGAAGACAACATAAACTCTGAAAGGTACATAAGGTTGGCTAGAGGACTTTATAGTTATATGAGCTCTTTTGTTTCAAAATCTCCTCGTGAAGCATATGTCAATTATAGAGATCTTGACATTGGAACCAACAATAGAGGTAATACAAGTTATGCACAAGCAAGTATTTGGGGTCGAAAATATTTCAAGAATAACTTTGATAGATTGGTGCATGTGAAGACAATGATTGATCCAGAGAATTTCTTCAGACATGAACAAAGCATCCCTCCTCTTTTTTCTTCGCATAAGCCAAGAGCTCATTAGTATAAGCTTGGCAATAACACTTTTAGAAAAAGACAATAAAATATTTCATTAAAAATAATTGTATTGTAAAATAAAGAATTTCTGAGTTTCTTCAATGGCATTTCTGGCATACGCCTAGCCTGATTAATTTATAATGTATCAATGAGTAGCTGATCTTTGTAACAAGTTGGAGTATGTTTTCTTTGTAATAAATTTGAGTAAATTATTCATTTGATCATTTTATTTTTTGAGTTTTTCTTTATTTTAGTCATTTAATATTTGAAAAACCACATTTTGATTACTAATATTTATTAAAATTATCATTTTGATCACTCAACCATTAAAAGTTAACGACTTTTAACATTATTTTTCCACATCTGCTGATCTTAGTCACTTGGCATATTTATATTAGCTTCTATGTCAAGTGGCATCATTCACATGGTCACAATAAGTTGACATTAAATATCACGTCAAATAACCTTGAGTTTCTAATGGCTAGTTAACTACAACATTAAATTTTATAATTGGATATCAAATGGTGATTTTTTAAAATTGAGTGATCAAAATAAAAATTTTCGACAATTAAGTAAAGTAATCGGTTGACTAATTTATTTCATAGATTTTAGCATTTCTTCCTCTAAATTTCTACTTGATGCTATAAAGTTCAATTTAATACATGTATGTGTATATATATATATTTACGAATTTAGCACTTATTTATTTAAATAAATACATAATAAAATTATAAATATATTTGTGGAACATTTGTATCCAGGTCTCTGATAGCAAAGGGTGAAATATTGACTAAATCTTTCCCTTACAAGTCGCCAATCCTCTGAGGGTCCCCATTCCGGAAAAAAGGGTCAAATTTTGAATGGCATCCTGCGTTATGGAAACAATATTGCTCAGCAATGATGACAACGCTTTGAATGGTTGCCACAAGTTAATTGATTTTTTGAGAAGCAGCGACCAGTTCTATGTTTTGACTATTTACATGTACTTGGGTATTTTGTTCGAAAGTCTAAAAAGGAGTTAATTAATTGCATAAAATACTACTAATTATAAGTACTAGACGAAACTTTATCCCTCTTTTCATTCCCCTTTCTTCTCATTTTCTTTACATATTTCCTTCAAAATTTTCGTAAATATAACAGAGCATAATACAGAAATATAATTATATAGTGTAAGAGGGAAAAGTTTGTTTAATACGTACCATCAACATTCTCTGATTTACAATATATCTACATTAATACTAGAGGAGGAGAATTTGCTAGCCTTAATCCTAGACGCTCGTCCTGGAACAACGTCCGAAAAATCAATAATTTTTTTTGTATTTTACTCGATGAAAAATAGATAGTGTTTAAAAATTTATTAAGTTGTTCTTAAATAGGAAATAAAAAATTGGTTACGACTTTCGGATTTTGTTTATGGGCTTAATCGTTATCCAAAATCCAAGTCAACCGTAAGATAGCCACCCTTTCTTGATGACTTTTCCAAAACATACCACCCATTAAAAGATCGAGTAGCCTACTGAAAATTTATCATCATTTGCGATATTGAAGAATCCAAGCTTATCGTCTGGCCGATTTGATTATGTAATACACGAAATTTTAAGAAGAAACTAGTAGAAACCGTCCGAAACCATTAAAGAATTATAGACTTATCATATAATACTCCAATCTTGTTCTTGTTCATTGTCAACGTGGAAATATGCCATGAATGTCAGGTTTTATAATCTTCCTGGTTGAAATTTATCTTAAGAATAAACTTTCAGTTCAAAAAGGCTTGATTAAGTCGTCACCTAATCCTTTAAAAGGAAAAAAAACAAATCATTCTCGAAGGTTTAAGTCACCTTCTATGCAGCACCTGAACATTTAGTTCATAAGTTAGTGTATAATCTTTTTATCTAAAGAATAGGGTTCAAATCTCTCCTTCTTCAATTATTAAAAAAAAAAATCACCTTCTCTGCAAGCAATCAATCTCTTCGCAGTATAAATAAAGGAACTCAATAAATTCATATGCACAAAATTAGCTTCAGAAAAATGAAGTCTCCCCACTTTTTAGTATTAAAATTTTTGTAGACATTTTGAAAGTCTTTATGGTTTCAGGAGGATTCTTGAGGTTACCGAAATTAATTGTGATTTTTTGCAGCTGTCTGACAATTTTGTTTTGAAGTTGGAATGTAATTTCACTGAAGGGGAGGTTTTGGAGGGTTATTTCGAAATGCAATAGGAATAAGATATTTTGTGGCTACAAAATTAAAAATTTTCAAAACAAATAAAATTAAGTATAAATTTTTTTTGAATTTTTTAATTTTGTCTCTACAAAAATTTTAAAAATTTTCTAATATATAATTTTTAAAATTTTAAAATTTTATCTTTATAATAATTTTTTCTTTAGTCATATGCCCAAATCAATTAGTCTAACAGTTAATTTTAATAGACTTATGAATAAAAATAAACCTATTGTAATAGAATTATTCGTAAATCCCACTTCTCAAAACCTTACGACCATCAACTCTTGTTCTTTGTTTTTCTTACCAAATAGAAACAAAAAGTTATTTTTTTCTTACACTTTTTGCTTGAGAATTCTCTGTGCATAAAACCTCTAGTCAATAATTTAAATTTTATGTCATAATAATTGATAAGTTTGATTTATTTACAGTTATTTTATTTTTAACATTTTCAACTTTAAACTTTTCCTTTATTTAATAGTTTTTATTTAGTGATTTTGATTTAGAGTTTACCTTCTTAACCATTTTTTGTTGAAAACAACAAAACAAGAATTTAATTAAGTACCTAAGGTTAGTTATTACTTATTTATTTAGAGATTACTTGATTGCTTTCCTACGAATTATAATTTTTTTTTTTGCTTAGAATCTTGTAAACAATTAAATTTTTTATTCAAGATTGTTTCTTCATTGAATTGTTTTCTTGATATTGTATTTAATTTTTATGATTAATTTTAGGGAATTGCTTCCCATTGAATTGTGTATTAATAGCACTTAATATTTTTTAAAGTATTGCTTCCCATTAAGATTTTTTTATTATATTTGTTAATTTTTGTTTATTGTTAAAGTTTATCTACGAATTGGGATTATTGTTATTATTAAATTATTTATGACTATAGTAGTTAATTATTTTAAGTAAATTATTAAAATTGATTCTTTTGAATAATTTTAAAGATTTCTAAATTATGAAAATAGATTGTCATGAGTAATACGAGAATTGAATCTTATTTTAAGAAAATGAGTCTTTCATAAAATGTTGACATTCTTGAATTTTTGCCCTTCCAAACATAAAATCTTGACTCCATCACTAGATATCGGTGGATATTTTAATGAAAGAGGTTATGGTTTATTATTTTGAAAATACAGTCGTGGCATTGATAACATAATTGATGCACAATTCATTGATGTTAATGGAAGAATTCTTGACAGAAAAGCCATGCGAGAAGATTTGTTTTGACCCGTTCGAGGAGGTGGAGTCAGTAGCTTTGGCATTGTCATCGCATGGAAATTAAAGCTGGTTCTTGTTCCAGCAACTGTGACTGTATTCACTGTTAGCAAAACGTCAGAACAAAATGCAATCAAACTTGTCCACCGTTGGCAGTATATAACACACAAACCTCCTGACGGAACATTCTCCTTTGTTTTCTTAAGAAGTGTCAATTCTAGTCAAGATGGGAAAGGGATGATTCTATCTTCTTTTAGTTTATTCTTTCTCAGTGGCGTTGATGAGCTTGTTCCATTGATGCAAGAGAGATTTCCAGAGCTTAGACTAGTAAAGGAAGATTGCATTGAAATGAGTTGGATTGAATCTATTCCCTACTTCGGTCAAATTCAAAATAAGTCCTTGGATATTTTACTTGGTAGGACTTTCCAGACTCCTATCCTTTGTCCAGTCTTCAAAGCAAAATCTGATTATGTAAAAGAACCTATTCTTGAAATTGCATTAGAAAGGATATGGTCAAAGCTTTATGAGGAAGAAGCAAAATCCGCTACTACACTTTTAGTGGCTTATGGGGGGATAACGGAGGAGATTCCAAAGACTGCAACTCCATTCCCGCATAGAGCTGGCTAACTTTTACAAAATCTTATATACCATAGGTTGGCAAAAGGAAGACAATAACAATTTCCAAAGGTACATAAGTTTTTTTTTTTAAATAATTAGGAGAGGGGGGATTCAAACTTTGCTTTTTAGGCAGGAGGATTATATACCAATCAATGAGCTAAATACTCAAGTGTCGAAAAGGTACATTAGTTGGATTAGAAGAGTTTATAGTTATGAGCTCTTTTTGTTTCAAAATCACCACAAGAGGCATCTATCAATTATAGAGATCTTGAATGGTACTAACAATAAAGGTAACACCAGTAATGAACAGGTGTTTGGGGTCATATATATATATATATATATTAAGAATAACTTTGATAAATTGATGCGCGTAAAGATGATAATTGATCTAGAAAATTTCTTTAGACACGAACAAAGCATCCCTCCATTTTTATCCTGGTGGAAGAAGAAAGGCAATTAGATTATATATAACCTTGGCATACTTTTAATCAGAAAAGCATAGTAAATGATTTTGATGGTGATCATAGTGCTAAATAAAGTGTTTGATTAGTTCTTTGTTACCATTTCTAGAATAATGCATGAGTGGTATGCCTAGCCTAATAACATACCCATTAATTACTTTTAGTTGGAACAAGTTAGAGAGTGACAATAATAAATTTTAGCCTTTCTTTCTTCAGATTTCATTATTAGATACAATAACTTGCAAAGGCAAGTAGAATTTTTAGCTTCTGGCCCTTTAATGTTCTAAAGATTCAGAATAATGTAATGCATTACATATTTGCTGATTTGTTGTGCCAAAAAATTCTCTGACTTTTGTCAAAGACTTCGCAGAAAAGGTACCTACCGTTGAATCAATATCTTCCAAAGAACAGAAAGGGATTGTTGCCTTTTGTGTTCATATAGGCTATCCTATGTTTCTACAAATTAAAGACAGTTGCTATTGGAATTCGGATTATCCTCTTACTCATTATTTGTCTGTGCTAGAATTCAAAATTTTAGACAAGAAGCTATTTAATCATTGAAATTAATTAATATATTGAATTAAAAATATATAGTGAAAGTTACACATACAATTTTTTGAAGCTTTCTAATCTAGCGGCTGTCTTTATGTTAAATATAGACTCCATAATGCAGCTTGCTTTTAGCTTTAAATAAAGTCGGGGTGAGCAGTTTTGTCCAATAGGAGAGGGTAAGAGTAGTCGCCGGCTGGCCCAGCTTGAGTTCTTTGCATACTTCATTTTTTCAAGCAAACGCAACTAGTAATTTTCGGATTTGGTAATTATTTCAAATTACTACGCAAGTTTAATAAATGAATATTCGATATTTTATTTTGCCTGAAAAATATTGATATTTTTGTTTGAAAATAGTCAATTATACTTTCGTTTGAAGTATAGAACTGGAGAACAAGTTTTTTGGTGGGGTACAGTATTAGCTAGAGGAGAAGTATTTGCTAGCCTAGAATCTTTAGATATCCTCGGTCTGGGAACATGTAGACACTCAATTCTTCTACATTACCTTTTTTTCGTATTCAATTAGGAAGTTAAATTAAAAATGGGTTAAAACATGATAAAACAAAAGTTAAAAAATCTCATTTTGAAAAAAATAATAAATAAAAAGCATCGTGATAAATAAATATAGTTTTTTTCTGAAAAAAATATATACAAAAAATAATAAGATAAAAAAAGGAAAATATATTTGTGATATAGTATAAATATTAGAAATAGGAGGAAATATGTTTGTTGTATGAATATTAGAAATAGAGTTAGTAAATTAAAATAAACAGAAAAATATAAAAATAATAATAATAACAAAAATAACAGAAATATTTAAACTATGTTTAGCTATAAAAGAATATAAATTTAGATAAATATTTAGTTATAAAAAAAGAAGCATAATAGATTTTTGTAAGTTGAATATATATATATATAAATATATAAAAGGTTAATGTTTAAATGAAATATATACTTATGGTGACAGACTTAGTTAAGGTAAAAATATAGAAAATAAATAAATGTTTACTAAAAAAAAAGAAATTTAAATTGAAAAATGAAAAAACCTAGTTATAAAGAAATAGACTTTATTAAGTGAAAGAAAATAGAAGAGAAATAAAATATATTTAATCATAAATAAAAATAAGTTAAGTAGGTAATAGAAATGCAATATTTAGTTTTACAAATATATATATAAGTATATACAAAAGTAAAAAATATGATATAATATTTTGGAGGGATACTGATAGTTTGTGGGTGAATGTTCTAAAAAAGAAGTATTTAATGCATCAAACTTTTATGGCTACAGTGATGAGATCGATTGATTCTTTAGAATGGAGAAATATTGAAGGCCAAGTCAATCCTGTTTAATGGATTGGGGAGGAGAATAAGAAATGTACATGGGACCAAATTTGGGACAGAGTCTTGGCTACCTTGCGGCCCACTAATAGACCATGTGAGTGCAGATTTATTAGAGGTTGAGGCTAAGCTTCCAATGGCGAGCTACTGTGATGAATACGGGAGATGGAACTTGGAACTAATGAAGCAATTGCTCTCTCAAAATATAAGCCTTATGATCTTTGCATTGATGATAGACCCATCAGGTGAGGAAGTGGATGATTCCTACTAGTTGCACTCTAGCACAAGTATGTTCACAGTTAAGTCTGCATATGGAATGCAAATATCTGATCTTACTTACCAAACGATGTGTTGGAAGAAAGTTTGGACTTTAAACTCATCAAACAAGGTAAGGATGTTTATCTGGAGGGTACAACATGATTCCCTACCAACTGCTCCTTGGTTAAAAAATGGAGGTTTACTACCTTCACCTACATGTCCCAGTTGTGGGTACTTTGCGAAGCATTTAATTCAATGTGTTACGAGACTGTAGTAAAGTTAAACAGACGTGGTTAGCCATCCTTCCAGATTTGGCAACGGGAGATTTTTTTGTGCAGGATTTACAAATTTGGATATAAAATAATATGAGGAGTGTGGTGTTTTTTGAAGATATCCCATGGGGGATCATATTTGTTCTTTTTTCATGAGGGACCATATTTATTCATGCTTTATGGTACTGTCGGTAATGCCGCAACTTATCTATTTTTGATGGAAAAACTCACACGTTTCATCAAGGCGTTGGAATAGTTTAAGAAATTTGAGAAACTACATTATCTTTCTAAGTTTGCATAATGTGCATTAATAGTGTGTATCCAATTTATGAACGAAAATCTCCAATGATAAGATTGTTTTGAGAGACTTGTACGAACTATTTTTTTGATATAAAAATTTTATTTATATATTGACAAAAAATAAAAAAATAAAAAATAATTTATATAATTTAAAATTGTAAAATATACTTGTCAAATATTTAATAAATTCAATGACAATGTCTCTTTGAGAAGATAAACGTGTTTTGTTAAATACTCTTACGGTGAGAACAATTTTCAAAACTCTTCCAAATTCCACGTTAAGATGATTGGGTTCCTGAACCAGTTGACAATACTATAGGAGGAGAATTTGCCAGCACATTGAATCCTAGATGATCGGGCTGGACCAATGTACAGAAAGTCAATAATTTTTTGTATTTTACTCGACTAAGAAGAGGTAGCGTTTAAAATGTCATTGAGTTGTTGTATCATTATTGAAAGTCCAATCAGCCATAAGGTAGCTGCCCTTTCTTGATGACTTTTTAAATACAGAACAAGATCCTGTATCACATTGGAAATTTACTTTTGTCATCATTATGCGATATTGAAGAATCCAAGCTCATCGTAAGCGCTGATTTGATTAAGTAATACACGAAATTCAAGAAGAAATCAGCAGACACCGTCCAAAATCAGTAAAGATTTATAGATTTACCAAACAATACTCCAATCCTGGTCTCCTTCATTTTCAACGTGTAAATTTGCCATGAAAGTCAGGTCTTATAATCTTTTTGGTTCAAATTTATATTAAGATCATAATCTTCAATAATGCCACATCAAGTCTCCGGCCAATTATTCCTTCCCAATCAATACAACTAAGCTTTGCTTTTAAAAAGAAAAGTCGTCATGTAATCCATCAAAGGAAAAAGATAAAAAATAAAAGGTCATTCCCTCATTTCGAAGGTCTACATTTCTTTTGTCCTCCTATGCAAGCAATGCTCCTTGCAGCATAAATAACGGAACTCAATAAACTCATATGCACAAAATTAGCTTCAGAAAAATGAAGTCTCCCCGCTTTTTAGTATTTCCATTTCTTTTTGCTGCTCTCTTCTCATTGTCACGGGCAACTCGAACTCATGAGAGTTTTCTTCATTGCCTTTCCCTTCATTCCGAAGACTCCTCTCTCATTTCGAAAATCATCTATACACAAAATAATTCTTCCTATTCGTCTGTTTTGGAGTTTTCAATGCATAATCTCAGGTTCTCCACGCCAACCACCCCCAAACCACAAGTCATTATAACACCATTTCATGAATCCCATATTCAAGCAACAATTTACTGTTCAAGAAAACATAGACTTCAAGTTAGAATTCGAAGTGGTGGCCATGATTTTGAAGGTATATCTTATGTTTCTGAAGTTTCATTTGTCATCATTGATTTGATTAATTTTCGATCAATTGACATTGATGTGGAAAATAAAGTTGCATGGATTCAATCGGGAGCAATTCTTGGTGAGCTATATTACAGAATTGCAGAAAAAAGTAAAACTCTTGCCTTCCCAGCCGGTGTTTGTCACACTGTAGGTGTTGGTGGATATTTTAGTGGAGGAGGTTATGGCTTATTGTTTCGAAAATACGGTCTTGCTGCTGATAACATAATTGATGCGCAATTCATTGACGTTAATGGACGAATTCTTGATAGAAAAGCCATGGGAGAAGATTTATTTTGGGCCATTCGAGGAGGCGGAGGGGGTAGTTTTGGGATTGTCATCGCATGGAAATTAAAGTTGGTTCCTGTTCCAGCAACTGTGACTGTATTCACCGTGAGCAAAAAATTAGAACAAAATGCAATCAAACTTGTCCACCGTTGGCAATATATAGCACACCAGCTTCCTGACGGAGCATTCTCCTTTGTTGTTTTAAGTAGTGTAAATTCTAGTCAAGATGGGAAAAAGACGATTTTAGCTTCCTTTAGGTTATTCTTTCTCGGTGGCGTTGATGAGCTTGTTCCATTGATGCAAGAGAGATTTCCAGAGCTTGGACTAGTAAAGGAAGATTGCACTGAAATGAGTTGGATTGAATCTATTCTCTACTTCGGACAAATTCAAAATAAATCCTTAGATATTTTACTTGATAGGACTTTCCAAAGTCCTCTCATTAGTCCAGCCTTCAAAGCAAAGTCTGATTATGTGAAGGAACCTATTCCTGAAATTGCGTTAGAAGGGCTATGGTCAAAGCTTCATGAGGAAGAAGCAAAATCGGCAAGTATATTTTTTGTGGCTTACGGGGGGATAATTGATGAGATTCCAGAGACTGCAACTCCATTCCCTCATAGAGCTGGCAACTTATACAAAATTTTATACACCGTAGGTTGGCAAGAAGAAGACAACAAAAATTCCCAGAGGTACATAAGTTGGATTAGGAGAGTTTATAGCTACATGAGCTCCTTTGTTTCAAAGTCACCACGGGAGGCATATGTCAATTATAGAGATCTTGACATTGGAACTAATAATAAAGGTAGCACCAGTTATGCACAATCAAGTGTTTGGGGTCATAAATATTTTAAAAATAATTTTGATAAGTTGATGCGGGTGAAGACAATGATTGATTCAGAAAATTTCTTCAAACACGAACAAAGCATTCCTCCACATTTGTCCCGGCGGAAGGAGAGAGGCAATTAGAGTCTATATAACCTTGGTGGATACTTTTAATCCAAAAAGCACAGTAAATGATTTCGATTGTGATCATAGTACTAAATAAAATGTTTGATTAGTTCTTTGTTCCCATTTCTGGAATAATGCATGAATGGTATGCCTAGCCTACGAAATAACATACCATTAATTACCTTTGGTTGAAACAATTTAAAGTGTGTTGACAATAATAAATTTTAGCCTTTCTTACTCCAGATTTCATTATTAGATACAATAACGTGCAAATGCAAGTATAATTTTTAGCTTCTGGCCCTTTAATGTTCTAAAGATTCAGAATAGTGTAATGCATTACATATTTGCTGATCTGTTGTGTCAAAAATTCTCTGAATTTCGTCATACACTTCGCGGAAAAGTTTTCCAGTGTTGAATCAATATTTTCCGAAGAACAGAAAGGGGTTGTTGACTTTTGCGTACATATTATTAATAATCAAAGCAAAGAGTATAAATATACTTCAATGAATTTGTTTCAGCCTAAAGATAACAATAGGTTAGGCCGTTCAATCTATAGTTCATCAATAATCTATGTCCCACAAGCTCTACCAAACAAAATTTGATTTTATTAAAAAAAAAATTCTGATTGCTAAGTTGCTCCGATGTAAGCTTCTATATATGTCATAACTTTAAAGATGTTTATGATATGAAGATTACTTATATAAAAGTTTCTTTTCACTTGAAAATTTAATTGGCATGCTGTGTTTCAATACTTGTTTAGCGAAAAATATAATTTAATAAAATTATTAATTTGTTATTGTTATATTATTATTAAAAGTGTAGTTCACACTTGTCTATTAGGGGATTGAAGTTTCAGTGACCCGCAACAAACTCGTGTGCTTGCGATCCTAACCCTATGGTCATAGCCCATATGCTAATTGATTCATTTCTAGGCTTAATGGGCTGTGGGAAATGGGTGGGGAGTCCGCTACTTAAAGCCCTTCTTTTAAAGTCAGACAGTTGAAACCTGACTCACCTGAGCTGGTTTTCAAATCAGAATTAGCCTCAGGAACTTGAAATCTCCATTACAACTCTAACAAGATCAATCTTAAAAAATCCAAAGAATTTGCTCAAATCTCACTTGAGCTTGGAGCAATTTCTTTTCTGATCACTTTCAGAACATTGTGCTTTCCAATCATATGCGTTTCGCATGGTAGCAAACACTTGATTGTCAATAGAGAAAATGAGAAGTGGTTGAGAGAATTAAGGGTCAATGGCTCACAAAATATTGTTCAATAGAAGATTTGGTAAATAAATAGCACATATAATTTATATAAAATTTATACAAGCCTTTAATTAACTAGTATAAACCATACTGCGATATTTTTTGGACTTTTAAAATAAAATAGAAGATTTTTCCGGTTATGCTTGGGGTCACAATTTGATTTTTTTTTAAATATAAATTACTTGAATTTTTCGTTTAACTGGAAGAGTATATATAACCCTCATTCATTTAAAAAAATCTCACTTATAATTTTTTTATAAATCACTATTTTAAAATTTTTTCCAATTAATTATTTTTTATTATTCAATTTAGTTAGATTGTCATTTTCATTACATTTTTTTAATTATTGTTTACTAATTAATTAAATAATTTTATTAATCAAAATAGACACATAAAATAAAAAATAGTAATTGAGTTTGAGATTTATGCATAAGTTGGCGAACTCTTTCTAAAAAATTGGGTTGTATTTCCGCCAGCACACTTCAAAGATGAACCAGCCTAAAGGCCGGATCTGAAGGGGTCTGGCTGATCCGACCCGCTTCCTCTCATTAGTCTCCAATTTGTCTTTTCCTCTCCTTTGAAACGGCGCCGTTTAAGATCCTAATAAATAACCCAAAGGCCCCTAAACTTCCATTTTCTTATTACTCAACGCCTCTCCTCCTCTCCAAAAATCGTCACCTTTCTTAACCTTCTCTCCTTTCGCCACCGTTCCGCCGTCGGCCACTGCTGAAACACCTCTCTTTTCTTCTCCTCTCCCTCTCTTCCATCTATCTTATTAGTGATTTCCTGTTCCTCCAAAACATTTCTTTTTCCCTGAAAAAGGACTAAAAACTGAAACTCATTCCCCACATTTCTGGCCACCGTCGCTGTCACTCGCAGCAGGAATACTCCTTCCTTCTCACCCTTTCCCTTTCGTCCAGAATTCCATTGGATGATTTCAGGCAGCAATTTATTGCTCAAGAAAACAAGAGTTCCAAATTAGAACCAGAAGTGGTGGTCTTTTTTATGTTTTTTAAGTTCCATTTGTTATAGAACTCTTGTTTAATTTTCCATCGGTTGACATTGCTGTAAAAAATGATGTTGCATAGGTTCAATCTGGTGCAATTTTTTGTGAATTTTATTTCGAGATTGGTGAAAAAAATAGAAGTCTTGATTTTCCGGTTCGAACTTGTCACAGTGTAGGAACTGGTGGACACTTTAACGGCGGAGATTATGACTTATTGTTTCGAAAAAACGATCTTACTGTTGATAACATAATTGATGCTCAATTCATTGATGCTAATGGAAGAATTCTTGACCGAAAAGTCATAAGAGAAGATTTGTTTTGGGCCATTCCAGGAGGTTGAGGGGGTAGCTTTGGAATTGTCCTCGCTTGGAAATTAAAGTCGGTTCATCTTACAGCGACTGACTGTATTCGCCATTAGCAAGACCTTTGAACAAAATGCAATCAAACTTCTTCACCGTTGGCAATATATTGCACATGATCTTCCTGATGAAATGTAATCGTCGGTTACTTTAAAAGGCGGAATTCTAGTCAAGATGGGAAGCAAACACTTCCAGCGTTCTTTATTTATTGGTGGCATTGACGAGCTTGTTCCCTTAATGCAAGAGAGATCTCATGGGCTCAGACTAGCAACGGAAGATTACATTGAGATGAGTTGGATTGAATCCATTCTTTTCTTAGGCCAAATTCAAAATGAATCCTTGGATATTTAGCTGAACAGGAGTTTCAAAACTCCTCTTATAAGCCCCCCCTACAAAGGTAAATCAGACTGCGCGAAGGAACCTACCCCTGAAATTGCATTGAAGGGTTTGTGGTCAACACTTTCGGGGGTATTTTAATGAATTCGATAAATTTCAACATTGCTTTCTCTAAATTTCTAGTTGATGCTCTAAATTTCATTTTAACGTATTTCTTTACGAATTTAGGGCATATTTATTCAAATAAATACATAATAAAATTATAAATATATTTGTGGAACATTTGCATCCACGTCTCTGACAGCAATTGGTGAAATATTGACAAAAAATCCAGTGAGGTTCCGCATTCATAATGTTGCTCAATAATGATGGCATCGCTTTCATGTTCTTATGAATGGCATACAGCTTGGTACACAGCTTGCACGTGATTTTTTGGGAAGCAGCGATAAGTGCTATGTTTTGACTATATACAGTTCTTATGAATGGCGTATTTTGTTTGAATGTCTAAAAGGGCGTTAATCAATTGCATAAGAATATTAATAATTATAATTAATAGACGAAACTTTAAATTCCTCTTTTCATTCCCCTCTTATCTCATTTTCTTTCAATATTTCCTTCAAACTTTTCGTAAAGAAATAGAAATTATATAGTATAAAAGGGAAAAATTTGTTTATTACGTCCCATCAACATTCTCTAATTCACAATAGATCTACATTTTTGTTTAAAAATAATCAATAACGAATTTCAAATATGGAGAGTTTAAGAAGAGGAGATTTCTTTGGGGTACATTAATGCTATAGCCTATAGGAGGAGAATTTGCTAACCTTCAATCCTTGGCTAGGTGACCGGACTGGAACAATGTACAGAAAATCAATAATTTTTTGTATTTTACTCTATTAAGAATTTAAAATATTATTGAGTTGTTTTTAAATAAAAAATAAAAAATTAAATTCGGTTTTCAGATTTTTTTTTTTAATGGGCTTTGTTTGGCAGTCCTTTATCGTTATCCAAAGTTCAGGTCGACCATAAGATAACCGCCCTTTCTTGATGACTTTTCCAATACTGGAAATTTATTTTTATCACCATCTGCGATATTGAAGAATCCAAGCTTATTGTGAGGCTGATTTGATTACGCAATACACCAAAGTCGAAGAAGAAATCAGCAGAAACCTTCCGAAATCATTAAGATTTATAGATTTTACAATACAATATTCCAATCTTGTTCTTGTTCAGTGTCAACGTGGAAAGTTGCCATGAAATTCAGGTTTTATAAACTTTTTGGTTCAAATTTATTTAAGAATAAACTTCAGTTCAAAAGGGCTTCAAAAGGGAAAAATTAAAAATAAAAATAAAGGGCCATTATCTCATACCGACAGTTCACATATCGTTTGACCTCCAATGTAACCAATGCACTTTGCACTATATAAATAAGTGAACTCAATAAACTCATATGCACAAATTAGCTTCAGAAAAACGAAGTCTCCCCGCTTTTTAGTATTTCCATTTCTTTTTGCTTCTCTCTTCTCATTGTCACAGGCAACTTCACCTCGTACTCATGAGAGTTTTCTTCATTGCCTTTCCCTTCATTCCGAAGACGCCTCTCTCATTTCGAAAATCATCTATACACAAAATAATTGTTTGTATTCATCTATTTTGGAGTTTTCAATGCATAATCTCAGGTTCTCCACGCCAACCACCCCTAGACCACAAGTCATTATAACATCATTTCATGAATCCCATATTCAAGCAACAATTTATTGTTTAAGAAAACATAGACTTCAAGTTAGAACTCGAAGTGGTGATCATGATTTTGAAAGTATATCTTATGTTTTTGAAATTTCATTTGTCATCATTAATTTGATTAATTTTCGATCAATTGACATTGATGTGGAAAATAAAGTTGCATGGGTTCAATCTGGAGCAATTCTTGGTGAGTTATATTACAAAATTACTAAAAAAAGTAAAACTCTATGCGGAGGAGGTTATGGCTTATTGTTTCGAAAATACGGTCTTGCTGCTGATAACATAATGGATGCTCAATTCATTGACGTTAATGGACGAATTCTTGATAGAAAAGTAATGGGAGAAGATTTATTTTGGGCCATTCGAGGAGGTGGAGGGGGTAGCTTTGGCATCGTCATCGCATGGAAATTAAAATTGGTTCCTGTTCCAGCAACTGTGACTGGATGCACCGTTAGCAAAACGTTAGAACAAAATGCGATCAAACTTGTCCACCGTTGGCAATATATTGCACACAAGCTTCCTGACGGAACACACTCCTTTGTTGTCTTAAGAAGTGTGAATTCTAGTGAAGATGGGAAAAAGACGGTTCTAGCTTCCTTTAGTTTATTCTTTCTCGGTGGCGTTGATGAGCTTGTTCCATTGATGCAAGAGAGATTTCCGGAGCTTGGACTAGTAACGGAAGATTACACTGAAATGAGTTGGATTGAATCTATTCTCTACTTTGGCCAAATTAGAACTAAATCCTTAGGTGTTTTACTTGATAGGACTTTTCAAAGTCTTCTCACTAGTCCAGCCTTCAAAGCAAAGTCTGACTATGTAAAGAAACCTATTCCTGAAATTGCGTTAAAAGGGTTATGCTCAAAGCTTTATGAGGAAGAAGCAAAATCCGCCGGTATACTTTTTGTGGCTTATGGGGGAATAATGGATAAGATTCCAGAGACTGCAACTCCATTCCCGCATAGAGCTGGCAACTTATACAAAATCTTATACTCTGTAGGTTGGCAAAAAGAAGACAACAACAATTCTCAGAGGTACATAAGTTGGATTAGGAGAGTTTACAACTATATGAGTTCCTTTGTTTCAAAATCACCACGAGAGGCATATATCAATTGTAGAGATCTTGACATTGGAACTAACAACAACGATAACACTAGTTATGCACAAGCAAGTGTTAGGGGTCATAAATATTTTAAGAATAATTTTGATAAATTGATGAGTGTGAAGACAATGATTGATCCAGAAAATTTCTTTAAACACGAACAAAGCATTCCTCCACATTTGTCCCGGCCGAAGGAGAGAGGCAATTAGAGTCTATATAACCTTGGCTGACGCTTTTAATTAGAAAAGCACACATCATAGCTCTAAATAAAATGTTTGATTAGTTCTTTGTTACCATTTCTGGCTGGCATGATGCATGAGTAGTATGCATTACCCATTAATTACCTTTTGTAGATACAAGTTAATGTTGTTGATAATAATAAATCTTAGCCTTTCTTTCTCCAGATTTCATTATTAGATACAAAAACGTGCAAATACATGTATAATTTTAGCTTTTGCCCCTTGTATGTTCTAAAAGATTCAGAACAGTGTAATGCAGCACATTTTTTCTCATTTGTTGTGCCAAAAAATTCAGTCTTTTCTCAAAGATTTAACGGAAAAGTTATCTAGTGTTGAATCAATATCTTTCGGAAAACAGAAAGGGACATGTCGGCTCATGTGTTCATATAAGGCATCCAATGTTCCTACACATCACAATGAGGTCCACATCTCGTTCAAGTCACTTAAGCTTACAAATTGGAACCTCATGCACCCTCACGATCCATATCCAGCTGACCGAATTTCGTGGTAGATGTCCAATCAAAACCGCACTTAAGTCTGTCCGTAAATCATCTTAATAAAGTAGACCGCCTGTCTTAATGATGTCCACATCTAGTTCAAGCCACTTAAGCTTACAAACTGGAACCCCATGCACACCTCACGATCCATATCCAGATGATTTAAAACCGCTCGGCACACTCCAAGGCAAAATCAAACTCTTACCCAATAGAAAATCTATTGTGATTATAACTCATAATTATAAATAATAAATGAATATTTGTATTGTAAAAAAAATAATAGAAATTGAAGGAAAAGAGAGAAAAGAGAATGTTTTTTATGTATTATTGAAGTAATGTTTGATATGAAAAATTTCTAGGTGAGGTGACCCAAGAAACTTCATACAAAAACATATATCTAAATTACATTATTTTTTTGATAAATCTTACATTATCATTTAAAAAATATTCATATGTATATAAATTTTAAAATATCGAGAATGTGGATACTATGTTTATTATTTATCAGATTTATTTTAATTTGAATTGATGTAATGTAGTGTGATATGTCCATATTTCATAACAATTTGATATTTTATTTTGCTTGGAAATATTGATATTTTGGTTTAAAAATAGTCAATTATACTTTTGATTGAAGTATAGAAGAGGAGAATTTTTTTTACGTAGAGTATTAGCTAGAGTAGAAGAATTTGCTAGCTTAGAATCCTAGATATGCTCGGTCTAGGAACAATCTACAGAAAATCCATAATTCTAATATATTACTCGATTATGAGCATAATATTGAAAATTAATGGAGTTTTTATTTTTTTAAAAAAAAGTATAACAAAAGGAACAATAATGTCAATTAAAAAATTAATTTATCAAAAAAATAAATAAATATTAGAAAAACAGAAAAAAACAAAAATATTTGATAAATGATTGTAGAAGAAAACAAAAATATTTAATAATTTATTTTGCAATATCATTTCAAATAATTGAGCATTGTTCTGTCCTTGCACCCACACTCTGTCAATGATTCATCCTTTGTAATGCTTTCAAATTAAGTAGTTCTAATCAAAAGCTGTCTCTTACCTACCGCTCCCATCAGCATTAGAAATGTTCTTAGAGCATATTCCTTTGCATTAGAAAAAGAAGGAGTGGTTATTATAATTTGCTTTTTTAGTTGCATCGGAAATGTCGTATATGCGAAGAGATAAGATGAATATCCTCTTGGCAATGCTATTATCTGTAGGCTGAATCGAAAGCATGACAACATAAGATACAGTATCCTATTTGTCACCCTTAATTTTTATCTAACCACATGTTGACTTGCTGCTGATAACAAATGGTTTATCAAAAGCACCAAATTTGAAGCCTAAACTCAAACGCACCTTACACTAGACCACTTTATCAAATGAAAAATTCTCAATTAAACAGTAAAAGTTATTTATAGAGACAATTAATTAATCATCACAAATTATTTGTCTGAAATTGTTAGTTACTTACATTATAATTTGACATTTTACATTTATTATTTTGTATGCTCATTGCAGTGGGCACCGGCCAGGCTAATTAACCAAGAAAAAGAATGAAGGGAGGCACCATACTGTCTATCGCAATGTATTTAGTATTTATTTCGGAGGCTAATTAAATACTCACTAACTTACCAAATTTATGAATAGGTTTGTGGGGATCAGGGGCCTGCCGCCAGCCAACGTCCTCCTTCGCTTGGCCCCTCCTATCCTATGTTTAACGCTTTTGATAGACATGGACGGTCTTCATGGAGGAAGTAGAATTTACAGTTACACCAAAAAAATAATATCAAGTAATTTCCATCTGAGCTGGAAATAAAGGAGAATGTGCGCTGGGAGAAGGTTCGCTAAAGATTGGATAATTGCTTCATATAGCATGAGATTGTGATCAAATATTTAAGAATCTACCAAGTACAACCTCTGTTTAAATTTATGAACAAATGAACCCAAAAAACAACCCTAACCAAAGATTTGTAAACAAAAATCTATTTTTTTTCTTTACTGTGTAAGTCCCACAAGAGTATCATGTTGAAACTTGATAACAGTATCTTCACAAAGTGAGTTTCAAAGGTGTTTGAAAAGCCTTTTTGTTAATCAAATAAAAATGATAAATAAACAATCATAATATATAGAAAATGGTAAACTAAGAAGAAGATTGAAATAAATATTAAATCAAAATTAAGATTTTAGAGTTGTGAAATTATAACACAAGAGAAAGAACAAGAGAAAAAGAAGAGATTGGGCGAAATGGAGTTGGAGAGAAAAAAATTAGTTTTAATTTTTTAAAATAATAACATTTATTTTTAAGTTTCTTAAAATTTTAAATTTATTTTTTTAGTGAAATGATACCATTTGATATCGTAACAAACTGTTAATGTATTAAATATAAATTTTAATATAAGACTCTAATTTTGTTCTTGTTGATTATCAACGTGGACAGTTGTCATGAAAGTCAGGTTTTATAATCTGTTTGGTTCAAATTTATATTAAGAATAAGCTTCAGGTCAAAAAGGTTTGATAAGTCGTCACCTAATCCTTCAAAAGAAAGATAAACAAAAAGTCATTCCCGGCGGCTAACGTCTGTTTTCACCTACCATACAAGCAATCTCTTTGCGCCAAAAATAAAGGACAGGCTGGACTAAGCCGTCACCTAATCGTTCAAAAGAAGAAAAAATATAGAAGGTCATCCCCAAAGGTGCACAGCCTTTTTCACCTCCTATGCAAGCAATCTCTTTGCAGTATAAATAAAGGAACTCAATAAGCTCATATGCACAAAATTAGCTTCAGAAAAATGAAGTCTCCCCACTTTTTAGTATTTCCATTTCTTTTCGCTGCTTTCCTCTCATTGTTATGGGCAACTTCGGCTCATGCTCATGAGAGTTTTCTTCATTGTCTTTCCCTTCGTTCCGAGAACTCCTCTTTCATTTCTAAAATCATCTATACACAAAATAATTCTTCCTATTCCTCTATTTTGGAGTTTTCTATGCATAATCTCAGGTTCTCCACTTCAACTATCCCCAAACCTCAAGTCATTATAACTCCATTTCATACATCCCATGTTCAAGCAACAATTTACTGTTCAAAAAAACATGGACTCCAAATTAGAACTAGAAGTGGTGGTCATGATTTTGAAGGTCTATCTTATGTCTCTGAAGTTCCATTTGTCATAATTGATTTGATTAATTTTCGATCAGTTGACATTGATGTGGAAAACAAAATTGCATGGGTTCAATCTGGTGTAGTTCTTGGTGAGCTATATTACAGAATTGCAGAAAAAAGTAAAACTCTTGCTTTCCCAGCTGGTATTTGTCACACTGTAGGACTTGGTGGATATTTTAGCGGAGGAGGTTATGGTTTATTATTTCGAAAATATGGTCTTGCCGCTGATAACATAGTTGATGCCCAATTCATTGACGTTAATGGACGAATTCTTGACAGAAAAGCCATGGGAGAAGATTTGTTTTGGGCCATTCGAGGAGGTGGAGGGGGTAGCTTTGGCATTGTCATCGCATGGAAATTAAAGTTGGTTCCTGTTCCAGCAACTGTGACTGCTTTCAGCATTAGCAGAACATCAGAACAAAATGCAATCAAACTTGTCCACCGTTGGCAATATATTGCACACAAGCTTCCTGACGAAACATTCTCCTTGGTTGTCTTAAGTAGTGTGAATTCTAGTCAAGATGGGAAAAAGACGATTTTAGCTTCCTTTAGGTTATTCTTTCTCGGTGGCGTTGATGAGCTTGTTCCATTGATGCAAGAGAGATTTCCAGAGCTTGGACTAGTAAAGGAAGATTGCACTGAAATGAGTTGGATTGAATCTATTCTATACTTCGGTCAAATTCAAAATAAATCCTTAGATATTTTACTTGATAGGACTTTCCAAAGTCCTCTCATTAGTCCAGCCTTCAAAGCAAAGTCTGATTATGTAAAGGAACCTATTCCTGAAATTGCGTTAGAAGGGCTATGGTCAAAGCTTTATGAGGAGGAAGCAAAATCTGCCGGTCTAGTTTTTGTGGCTTATGGGGGGATAATGGATGAGATTCCAGAGACTGCAACTCCATTTCCGCATAGAGCTGGCAACTTATACAAAATCTTATATACCGTAGGTTGGCAAAAAGAAGACAACAAAAGTTCCCAGAAGTACATAAGTTGGATTAGGAGAGTTTACAGCTATATGAGCTCCTTTGTTTCACAATCACCACGAGAGGCATACATCAATTATAGAGATCTTGACATTGGAATTAACAGTAAAGGTAACACCAGTTATGCACAAGCAAGTATTTGGGGTCATAAATATTTTAAGAATAACTTTGATAAGTTGTTGCGGGTGAAGACAATGATTGATCCAAAAAATTTCTTTAGACACGAACAAAGTATCCCTCCGCTTTTGTCCGGGTGGAAGAAGAGAGGCAAGTAGAGTATATATAACTTTGGTGGACACTTTTACTTAAAAAGCACACAATAAATGATTTCGATGGAAATTATAGTGCTAGATAAAATGTTTGATTAGTTCTTTGTTACCAGTTCTGGCTGGAATAATGTATGAGTGGTATGCATAGCCTGATAAAAAACATACCATTAATTACCTTTAGTTGAAACAAGTTAATGTGTGTTGACAATAATAAATTTTAGCCTTTCTTTCTCTAGATTTCATTATTAGACACAATAAGTTTTAGCTTCTAACCCTTGTATGCTCTAAAAGATTCAGAATAGTCTAATGCAAAACATTTTTAGTGATTTGTTGTGCAAAAAAATTCTTTGGCTTTTTTCAAAGACTTCACGGAAAAGTTGTCTAATGTCAAATCAATATCTTCCAAAGAACAGAAAGGGGCATGTCACCTCCTGTTCATATAGGCTATCCAATATTCCTACACATCAAAGACCTTTATTGTTGGAATTCGGAATATCCTCTTACTCACTATTCGTTTGTGCTAGAGGTCAAAATTTTAGACACGAAGCTATTTAGTCGTTGAAATTAACATCAAGTTTAAGAAATTAATTAATATATTTAGTTAATATATAATTAAAGTTTATACATACATTTTTGAAGCTTTTTAATGTAGCGATTGTCTTTCTGTCCAATACCCACATCAACATTGTTATGTTAGTATGTCATCTATCCACATTTCTATGTAAATGAAAATGTGTCACGTCAATGCTACCATCACCTTATTTAAATGTTAAATAAAATATCATTAAAGAAAGGATTAAATTAGAGTCATCTTCAAAACTGATGGATTAAATTACTTTAAATTAGAGTACAAAGATCAAATTGAATCAAATGCATGAATACAAGAACTTCTTGGATGTTTTGACCATTAATTAATCATCACATATTGTTTGTCTTAAATTGTTAGTTACTTACATTTTAATTTGACTTTTTGCATTTATTATTTTGAAGACTTATGTAGTGGGTAGGCTAATTAACCAAGGAAAACAAATTGTTAAAAATAACCCTCTTTTATAAGTCCAATTCAAAAATATCCTACAGTGTAATTTTAACTATTTTTAGCCAATTTTTGATATGACTTGACAACAATACACTTTAAACAATTTTAAATAAATTAAAATAGTTTTGGTTTTCTCTATCCCGCCATCTAGATAAAAATTTTAAAATTAAACCCTAATTTCTCTCTTTTACCAAATATTATCTATCTTGCCATCCACCTCCATCTCAAAGTTGAGAGGTTGAAATTAATTAAACATATCTGTAAATTAAAACACTATATGACTTTGAGAACTTAAACTTGACTGTGAGCAAGCAAATCAATTAGTTATTAGGTATTACATTATTGGTTTTTGGGTATTGTGTCACTAGGTTTAGGTATTGCGAAATTGATTTTTAGGTATTGCGTTACTTAATCATGCGTCTCTGGTTTTTAAATATTACGTGACTGGTTTTTAGGCATTGCCTAAGTCACACAATGCCTTACTAACTAGTCATGCAATACCTTACTAACCAGTCATGCAATGCCTATCAACCAGTCACGTACTTAAAATCAATCATGCAATATCTAAAAATTAGTAATGCAATGTTTAAAAACTAATCATACAATGTCCAAAAATCGATCACACAATGCCTAAAAACTACCAAATCTACTGAATTTCATTTAACAAAATTAATAACTTCAAATAATACATCATATTCCATTTAAGAACATAATCAATGAATATAATATGTCTACTTGACAAAGAATACTCAAAATAATATGTCTACTTGACAAAGAATGCTCAAAATACTCAAATGTTTTTATTCATGTACCAAAAATCACTCCAAAATGCTAGTAAAAGTTTTTTTTCATATATCAAAAATTACTTCTGATTAATAGTTTTTCTTTTTGATAAACAATACTTCAGAGATGAATGATCTTGACAAGAAAAGCTCAAAAAATATATAAGTCAGTTTCAGTTTGAGACACGGACCTAAACATATAAATCAGTTTTATTAAGAATAATTTTATTTAAAATTATTTTTTTAACTAAAAATAATTAAAATTATAGAAAGTGTTATTTTCAAGAACACTTTATGTATGAGTGGTATTTTTGAAAAGAACATGAAAAAAAATGGAGGCACCATATTGTCTTTCACAATGTATTTAATATTTCTTTTGGGGATTAATAACTTACTAACATACCAATTTTATGAAAAAAGTTTAAGGGGATCAGGGGCCCAGCCGCCAGGCGCCATCCTTTTTGGCCTCGCCCCTCTTATCCTATGTTTAACCCTTTGGATAGACATGGAAAGTCTTCATGGAGATTGGAGGGAGTAGTATTTACAATTACACCAAAGAAATAGTACCAAGTAGTTTCCATATGAGTTGGAAATAAAGGAGAATGTGCACTGGGAGAAGGTTCGTTAAAGATTTGATAATTGCTTCATATAACATGAGATTGTGATAAAAGATGAGATATAGTGTTAGCTCTTGATAAGGTGATATAGTCTAAAAGGAATATCTTTTAGGTGGTTTTACCCAATGTAAATTTATAAATTAAATAAAGCAGATAAAAATCTACACTTATATTTAAAGACAAAATATTAGTGTTAATTAAGTTTTTAATTTATTTTTTTGGTTGTTTGTTCTTTTCTTTTAAAAATCGTGTTAAATATACATTTTTTAAAAAAAAAATTGAAGTAAGTATAATCACAAAATAACAGTCAAAACAAAAAACAACTAGTAATCGAGACATCACATCAACTTGATGTGTATAAAAATAAATTACGTTTATATTATCATAAAATCAAGCCATCAAACATACAAGCAATAGAATCAACACTCATAACTTTTTTTTTTTTTTGAAAATTGGATTTTATTAAGTCAAAAGCTAGAATACCATAACAAGTTTAGCACCAAATTGGTGGAATGGCATAGAAAACTAGTTTTGGGGAGGGCATTGCCCTTGACAATAAGCAAAAGAATGTTGCGCAAAAAGCCTTTGGCAACAATGAAAAAAGGAAATATCCCCTAATAAAAATACGGGCTACAAAAGATTATAAAAGAGTTACAAAAAACCTAATTTTAATAACTAAAACACATAGGTAATTTTGAAAGTAAAAATCCCAAAGTCGCAACATGCAGTTAGTCCCAAGTTGTCCACCTTAACCTTATTAACTATTAAGGATCACAAGAAGCTTCACAACCCTTCCTAAGCCTTCAACGTTCCACTATATTAGAAAGAACAAAGCCCTACCATTTCCTACAAACCAACTCAACAACAAACCAAAGCCATGATCAGGGCTTAACCGAAAAAGCTACAAAGTTGACAACAAAGAGAAAAAGCCCCATTAACCTCGACAACTAATCACAAACATGAAAGGAAAAGAAATCCTCCATTAACTTATCATGATTGTCGCATTCAAGGTTCATCAGTCATACACGAAGGTGCCACCACAGCCTTGTCACCCACACCACACCTCAAAACTAGTGATAACCGTTCCTTTACTCACCCACAAAGTCCTTCAAGCAAGAGACCAGGAATGGAAACAATCCCACACCACATGCCAATTTTACAAGCAAAGTCCCTCCCCTTGAAAACCCACCACAATGACCCACAAACATCCCAAGTCTCAAAACCCTTTTTACCTGAAACTATCTCCACCCTCGAAACAAGAGACAAGAAAAAAAAAACATAAAACTCATGCATCTGTGTCCTAAAACATCCACCTCCCCTTCCCTTATTAATCCTTGAACCCAAAACAAAATCATGAAAATTCCATACACAAATCAATGAATAACAAACTCTTGTATGTAATGGATTGAAGTTTTAGTGATCCGAAAAGCAGACGATGGATAACAAACTCTTGTGCTTGGTATGTTTAACAGAGTTGTGTTGGCTGCTACTCCTGTGGTCATAGCCCATAAGCAAATTGATTCATTTCTAGGCTTAATGGGCTCTCTCAAATGGGTGGGAGTTTGTTGTATAAAGCCTGCTACTAAAGTCAAGCCTACTAAATGTCAACCAGTTTAAACCTGGCTACAAGTCAACCGGCTTTGGGAGCTGGTTTAACAATGTTAATTGATCAATTATATAGTATCTCTAAATCCAATTAATTAGCAACTAGAATTGACTTGGAATTTAGATTAATTTAAACTTACAACTATTTAGACGATCTACGATAACCCAAGCAAAATCTATTTAAAATCTGAATTAGCCTCATGAACTTGGGATCTCTAGCAAAGTAAATCTTAAAAATCCGAACAATTTGCTCAAATCGCACTTGAACTTCAAACAATTTCTTTGCTGATCACTTTCAGAACATTGTGCTTTCCAATTGTATGCGTTTCACCTTGATTTGACAACAAAGAAAATAAGAAGTGGTTAGGAGAGTTTAGGGTCAATGCCTCACAAAATAATGTTCAATAGAAGATTTAGTAAATAAATAGCATAACTAATTTATATAAAACTTTTAAATAAGCTCTAACAGATACAAGGCTTTGATTGATTAGTATAAACCGAAAAGAATATGACACCCAAGACAGAAAATAAGACAATAGGAATTGGTTAAGAGAGTTTAGGGTCAATGGCTCAGAAAATAATGTTCAATCGGAGAATTGGTAAATAAATAGCATATGTATAATTCTTCCTTTTAGGGAGGTGTGTGATAGTTTGTTGCTACAGGTCACGTATCTCTCACTTGGGAGCCAATTGTTACAATAATTCAATTTTAATTGTAGGTAGGCCAAATGTG
Source organism: Theobroma umbraticum (assembly GCF_002168275.2). Lineage (NCBI taxonomy): Eukaryota > Viridiplantae > Streptophyta > Magnoliopsida > Malvales > Malvaceae > Theobroma > Theobroma umbraticum. The sequence continues at coordinate 7,019,420 of NW_018397254.1, read as the reverse complement.
AAAAATATAGTTGGGAAATTATCTTATACATAATTAGTTAAAACAACACTTATTTCAGATGTTAATTAGAACATAATTAACTTTGTAAAAAGAAAATCATCATTTTTTAAAAAATTAATTTTACTTAAATCTCTCGTAAAATGGTATTTTTTTCATGTAATATCTTAAAGATATAATTTTTTTTTGAGTTTTTTGCAATGACAATAAAATAATGAATAACAAAGTTTTGAATTTCTGAAACAATTTGAAGTTACAATAAGTAAAATTGAGAGGAGAGCAATATCTCGGTTTGTGAGATACAGATAATTTACACCGGGGTGATTGAGTTGCGTGTTTAGGTTGGTGGCATCCAGAGAAAACTCCGCTCAACAAGGCTTTCCAAACCATAATTATTATGGAAAGTTCTTGTCCCTGACACGAATTTCCCACTCCTTCCACTTTGCCACAATGCCACCATGAACCTGACTCATGCATTCCCATCGGACTCTTGTGAGAAACACAATAATTGAATGGAATTTCAAAGCCAGCAAAATGGTTTGGGAATTAGAAGGCTGTTGGCTACTGGTATTGGGTAGTTAAAACTTTGTATATAACAATAAGAAAGTAAGGAGATCTAGAGAAAGTGAGAAAAATCATAAAAGAAACTCAAAAGATGTTTAATTTTTTCAATTAAACAAAAAAAAATTAAAAACTATAAAAGAAAGTTTTTTATTATTTTTTATAAAAATTAATTAAAAATTTAATACTATTACTCTTTGAGAATTGAAGTCAAATTCAAAATTTTATATAAAAATAAAATAATCTCAAGATATTATGTGAAAAATATCATATCTATGTGAGAGACAAGTGAAAAAAATAATAAGAACACGTAACTCATACACGAATAAAGATCATAGTCACTCTCAAAACAGAGAAGCTACCCTTTAAGCAATTAAGCAGCATCTTACAATTTATGATTGTTAATCTAAAAAGATTTCACTATATATGTATCTTACAATTTACACACAACTCCATTTTTTCCCTAAATAAAATCAAGCTTGTTCCTTCGTTGGCAATCTAGCTCTATCGTTTTTACTAGTGAACCGCAAATTATACTATGGGAATGGTTATTCCTGAGTTAATTTTTATCTGAACGTTAATTACTTAGTTAAAGGTTCTAAAGTAAAATCATTATTAAATTAAAAAACTATATATGCCATTCGATATTATTACGATATGTGTAGATTTCTGATCACTAGGGTCCATCAAGACAGGTCAGTAGAATGCGACCTTTCTTCCAAACCAACTAATCAAGCAGGCGGCATACGGTAGATTTAAAAAACCCTTTTTATCATTAAAAACATTTATTAATCGACGTTTGGTGAAGGATAAATCCACAAAGATATAATTATGCAAATGAAAACAAATAACGTAGCATTACCTTCTCTGGATGACAACAATTTAATTAGTTTATAATTATGCTCCAATTCTTGAGCGCTAAATGGTCAAAGAAGGTCCTGCTAAGCAAATTGCTATTCTTTAGACCTTTAAGTTCAACAGATTTTTGTGTCTTGACCTGACCAAGCGTTCCCATGGATGCTATAAATAAAGGTTACTCTTAACACATTCCTATGCAAACAACCAGCCCAAGAAATGAAGATTCCTCACATCTCAGTGCTTCCAGTTCTTTTAGTTGTTCTCTTCTCATTGTCTGGGGCAACTTTAGCTGATTCTCACAGCGATTTCCTTCATTGCCTTTCTCTACATTCAGCAGACTCTGCTTCTATTTCTGAGGTCATTTTCACACAAAATAATTCCTCATATTTATCTATTTTAGATGTTTCTATTCAAAATCTTAGGTTCTCCACATCAACTACCCCTAAACCCTCTGTCATTGTAACACCACTGGAAACATCCCATATCCAAACAACAATTTATTGTTCAAAAACACACAAGCTCGAAATTAGAATTCGAAGTGGTGGTCATGACTTTGAAGGTCTTTCTTATGTTTCTGAAATTCCATTTATCATTCTTGATTTGGTTAATTTTCGATCGATTGAAGTTGACACAAAAAATAAAGTTGCATGGGTTGAGTCTGGTGCGACTATTGGTGAATTATATTACAGAATTTCTGAAAAGAGTAAAACTCTTGCCTTCCCAGCCGGGGTTTGTCACACTGTAGGTGTTGGTGGGCATTTTAGTGGGGGAGGTTATGGCATATTGATGCGGAAATATGGACTTGCTGCTGATCATGTAATTGATGCTCACTTAATTGATGTTAATGGAAGAATTCTGGACCGAAAATCCATGGGTGAGGATTTATTTTGGGCCATTCGAGGAGGTGGAGGAAATACCTTCGGAATTGTTCTCGCTTGGAAGGTAAAGTTAGTTTCCGTCCCAGAAGTTGTGACTGTTTTCACAGTCAACAAGACCTTAGAACAAAACGCAACCAAAATTCTTCATCGTTGGCAAAACATTGGTCACAAGCTTCCTGATGATCTATTCACTGATGTCACGATAACGAAGGTAAATTCCAGTCAAGTAGGGAAGAAAACAATTCAAGCTGCTTTCAAAGCCTTGTATCTTGGTGGGATTGATGAGCTAATTCCATTGATACAAGACAGGTTTCCTGAGCTCGGATTAGTAAAACAAGACTGCATTGAAATGAGTTGGGTTGAGTCAGTTCTCTACTTTGGTGGAGTTTCAAGAGAACATTTGGATATTTTGCTTGACAGGAATGCTCTCCCAAAACAAACTTTCAAAGCAAAATCTGACTACGTGAAGGAACCAATTCCTGAAAGTGGATTGGAGGGGATATGGGAAAACTTTTTTGAGAAAGAGGCAGAAATCGCTTTTATGATGATGGTAGCTTTTGGAGGGAAAATGGATGAAATTCCAGAGACTGCACTTCCATATCCGCATAGAGCCGGCAACTTGTACCAAGCCTCGTACCTTGTGGGATGGTCAAAAGAAGAAAATGCAGAATCTCAAAAATACATAAGTTGGATCAGGAGACTTTACAGTTACATGACTACTTATGTTTCAAAATCTCCACGAGAAGCATATTTTAATTACAGGGATCTAGATATTGGAACCAATAAAGTCGGCTACACAAGTTATGCACAAGCCAGCATTTGGGGTCTGAAATATTTTAAGAATAACTTCAACAGATTGGTACATGTAAAGACCATGGTTGATCCTGAAAATTTCTTTAAGAATGAACAAAGTGTCCCTCCTCTTTCATCTTCCAAAGAACAAGGGTCACTAGAGTAAAAGCGTTCAGATTTTTGTTAAGCATGAATAAAGAAGTCAATGAAAAGTATATTGCAAATAAAGAGTTTCTTTGTTCCTATTTCTGTCATGATGAGATTCATGCCAGGTCTAATAAATTAAAACCGTACCTTTGTTTTGCAGCAAACTTGGTGTAGTTTTTGTTCATCTCTTTTTTGGCTTTAAGTTTGACAGCAACAACCTGCCTCAGAATGTGTTATACAGAAGGCAGGGGTACAAGGCCCCTGCATAATCAACAAACAGATTAAGTTTAACACAATACGCAGGCAACAGGCTCTGATGCATTTGGTATTTTTGGTATCTCTATAGGATAGCTTGAAGCAAGCTTAGGAATAACAAATGATTGTGCTCAAGGGATAAAACCACACCCTTTCCTCATAGAGTCACCACAACCTCAGAGTCCAAGTTCCACAGTGAAATTGGCAAAGCATAATGTTTCTTTCTAATAAGGCTAAATTTAGAGCTTCAGAATCCCCAAAGCTCAGCACAAGTACTCCTAATAATTTCTACTTTCCCAGGTTTTCATGAGGATGAGACACCTACGAATGTCTTAACCAGAAAGACAAAATGCTCTTAGGACAGCACCAACCAATATGTTTACTCAGCTTTTTGTTAGACTCAGGACGGTTGATGATAGCATGAATTTCAGTAGCTTCAGAAACATTGATATCTAATTCTACTGTTAACAACTATAACTGTTTATGGCCTTGAGAAGAGATATAACATTGGGGGTCAAGAATTTGAGATGTGCGATGAAGGGTCAAGAAGTTTGCTGGTAGGCATATCTTACTCTTGCTACCTACTATAGAATTTCCAGACATGACCTAGTTGTCAGAGGCTTTTTTTTTGTTCTCCTCCCTAGAATGAGTTTGTTGAAGAATCAAAGAAAAACACAGTAGACTTTTTTATTAAAAAAAGATCAAGATAAGATACTAGACTTAAATATCCAAAAACCTCACATGCAACAGAAATTGTTGAGTGGGGAAAGACTTCCTTGGTATGATTGTGGACGGTCAGAAAGCTGAGACATCATCCAAATACAGAGTTCCACTACCAACCATCAAGAGTAGACCATTCGCTTATTAAAATTTTATAACAACAAAACTATTAACTTGAGATAATATTCAATATTCATTGACGACTTTAGTTTTATTCATTAATGGATGGTATACCAGCAGATTTTTTCTATTATAATTAACGGATGTTATGTTATAACTACTAAGTTGGACTCCACAACTATGCACGAAAGCAAGTTGGGGTAATCTTGATTGACTAGGCAAGGTGTAATACTATTAATTAATATGGCCATTCCTTCAACTGATTTATCTTTTAAAAATAACAAAAGAAAATGAAAAACAACAACATGGAACATGTAACAAAAATCCAACAACAAGGACATGGGACTTAAAAAATGAACTGAAGCTACCTACCGCAACCATTTTTCAATTTTTTGGACTTAAGCATACAAGCGCGGTAAAGGTTGGAAATACAGATAAGGTACCTCTCTACCAGACTTTGAGTCACTCAAGATTGGTATGAGACGACTCGGATAGCTTCAGGACTTTCTCCCAAAGCCTCACCCAACTTGTACACCACCATCTCAAACAACACAAACATGGCCCCCTCGTAAACACTCCCCATAGGCAGCAACGTTCTTGATTTCTCCCCACCCCCATCCTCCTTATCATCGGCCATTGTCTGTGCTGGTACATAAGCCACTACGTTAGCATGCTTCACACTGGATCCTGTCTCAGGCTGGGCAGTCAGCAGCAACACTCTACCACCATGGGATCGTGCCACCGCAATATGGCATCGACGGTGGAGAATCCTCCAGGGCCAGCCGAGGCTATGAGAAGGTCTTTGGAGTGATGGGGGGAGTGGTCATGTCGAAGACCATGTAGGCAGAAAGACCCAGATGAGCCAGGCGCATGCACAGGGCCTTTAGCATTAGACCTTCCCGGCCTACTCCATAGAGAAAGACGCGACCCTTCTGGGACGCTATGGAGGTCAACTCTGCCACCATTAGGTCTAAGACTGCTGGGTGGGCAGTGGGTTTGGAGAAGATGGAGGCAATATGATCGCATATTTGTGAGGCTAGGCTTGCCATTGAAGTGTTACCGGTGTCCATTGAAGCACAGTTTCTGCGTTCTTCAGTGCTAAGGTTTAGAGCCTCACTCGATATGTTGCCGCTTGGCCAATGACCCGCTTAATTTATAGTACTTCATAGAAGACACAGGACATGTGGAGCAGAGATGCTTTGGATAAGCGTCCGGTTGCAACGAATTGAGAGACAGCAAGGACTTTATAAGTTTTATCCATACAAACTTTTGTTACCTAAGATGGAAATTTTGTTCTTCAATCCAATTCATTCTCAAATCCACTTGTAAAATATGATAACACTCAAATTTCCCACGTAGAGTTGGCACTGTCTTAATTGAAACTTATGTTCAGAAAAAATCATCAAACAGATAGCTTGTCCTTCATCAGCATAACGGCAAATTCCTATTTCGAACAGTTTGTAAAGCCCTGGCAAGGTGTGTAGTAGCGACAATATAACTCAAGGATGTATATGAATCAGGTTGCACAACAAAGTCGCAGTACCTTGCCATTTTGCTTATTTGTTAAAGACCAAACGTTGGGGTGCCGCGAGATTCACACAAACATGCCAAATTCGGGAAACTCTTATGTACATGTGAACTCAAATATGGAAAAATACAGAAACCAAGGTATTGTTCTTTTTTTGCACCAAATTACCACAAATGAAAGTCAAAAGAGTCAACTTTAGGTCTCAGATTGGTCTGATGACTTCTACACTCCGTTAGCTGGACGTGCAGAAGACTTTTGAGGCAAAGTTGAAGTATCCTCCTCTATGTCTATGTCTTTGACACCAGAACTTAATGATGAAGATGAATCACCCTCCACATCATCATCTTCATCGTCAAGGAAAGAGCCCTTACGTCGGAGTTCCTTTACCTTCAAAAACTCATCATAGTGTGCTTTTCTCTGTTCCTTAAAACTCATACCACTCCGATCTGTTTCAGAATCTGAAAAAAGTGGAATCCACTAGAACCATCAACCACAGTTTGAACACAACACAGTAAATTGTAAACAAGTGATGACCTTAAAGAGGTAAGATAGTATGGGAAGGTGGAGGATACTGAGAGGTGTTGAACCTTCATCACTGTTTAAGAATAGGGTCATGTATGATTTTTAAGACATGCCACTACTATTTCTGATTACTTTCTCAATAATATAAAAAGCATTAGAGAACACCAAGAGAATCACACAGATGATAGGAACAAAGAGAAAATGCCACGAGAAAACGATGGAAAATTCCTAGCTCTTAGTGAAAGCAGAAATTTAGAAGCTATAACGTTGTAATGACACGTCAACAGGTAAATCATGACTGTTCAACAATCAACCTCCCACCCTTCCTCCCAAAAAGAAAAAATTAATTTCTTCTTGAGATGATAAATTTCACTAGAAAAAAAAAAGGGTTTTAACCATCAAAAGGCTGTCTACAAGCAAACCTTATCCATTCACATCTAAGTCTGTTCTGAAGCAACTGACAATATTTTTTGTCCTCACTTTAATTCGCATGAAAGATAAAGCAGTCGTTAGAAATGCTGAAAGGAAAACATTTTTCAAATATGGGTTGTGAAAAGGACAACTTAAAAGCAAGTCAAAAAACCCACCTTCCTGATCCATAGGATCAGCCTCATCCTCAGAAGATGTCCAGCCACCAGATCTCCCAGTTGTTTTTCTACTCGAGGAAGCCACATCATTCAAAGCAGAGCGTAATTCCTCTGCATCCATAGCATCACCTATGCAATCATTGAAACTACGTCTCACAGGAGACAAAGACCCTAAAACCAAGATTCAGACTAAAAGGTGAGAAAGTTATCCAATTTTCAAAATAAAGCTCTCACCAAAAGCAGAAATTAAGTGAAAAGGCTGTAACCAACCTTGTTGAGAAACCACTAAAGCAAATGCAATTTCAGAATGTTGCAAAACAAAACTAGAGCAACAACATTCTCTAATATGCACACATATATTCACACATAAAACAATAGGCTTCTGCAAAAGGGAAAACACTATGTGAATGAACATACCATCATCATCAATCATGGGGTGGTATGGCGTCTTGGGTTCAGTTATCTTCTGCCTTACAGGTTTATTTGCTTCAATTTCCCCCAGATTTGCCTCATCCCATCTTACACGCCTACTGTTACCCCAACAAAGAATTATTAGATCCAAAGCACAACAAAAGAAGGTAACTATATAAAACTAAAATTCTTTCGTCAGTAGCAAACTATATTAAAATAAAAATGGAAGCAGAAAAAAGAACAAATATAATGCAAATGAGAATAAACTATAAAAATGCTAATACTTGACTACTTGAGTCAAGAACCTGGATTCAAACTCCAGCCATAGCCTAAATTAATACATTGATAAAAAATATTGAGGCTGATTTCTAGATGAGTTCGCCATGTCCTTCCCCATTAAAGTGTTACATCTACATAAGGCATTGTCACTTGGCACAACATATAAATAACTCAAACATGCACATTTGCCCTCATATTTTCTGGCACAAAAGGCTCACCTATGGTTGTATCAAACCATTTACAGATACTTTTAAGTCTTTTCTAAAATGTAGAAGTACCTTATGAATATTAAGTAATTTGAGCAATCCATTCTTTGTGAAAATGAACAAACTGCATGGTCAATATACTAAACAAAGCCACATCTAGAATTACTTCACTGAAACCTAAATAGGGAAAATACAGGCTAAGAATTGCAGCTGAAGACATTGAGGTTATTTAGAAATGCAAGAAATGCTTCAAATATACCAATAACTTCTTATTGCATGCTATCATGAATAATAGAAAAAAACGATACACATACGTACAAGTTGACCACCAAACATCCCTACATCCCATCTCATCTACTTCCCAAAGAAAAAAAAAAAAGGAGAGGGGGGGTGGTGTTTGGTATGGGAAAGAAAAAATTATGGAAGATATTAGGAATTACTTCATCTGGAAAAACTCGCTTTCTTCTGAGTGCCAACAGCAAGCTTCAAATCAATCTGATCCACTGAAACATTATTATAATTACTTGTTTAAAGTTTAATATATGGAACATGAAGAATATAAACTGTAACACAGATAACCAATACAGGGTCCTACAACTGATTTATGCTATAAACAGGCTTGCCTTGGCTGTTATTTATGTACAGCCTAACAGTGCCAAGGACAAATCCTGCAATAATGAGTTGAAAGGAAAACAATGTTTCAAAGTAGATAACAATACAAATTGAGAAATTATGTACTAAAAAAGAGCAGAGGCTATAAAACCAAATTGTTACAAAAGCATAACTAGTCAAACTCCTTAGAAGAACTTGTCAAACCTAATATTAGAAAATGCTGATAGTGGCCCTGACATGAAGAAATTATAGAGATTTATCCTGAAATAAACAAAAAAATCTCCAACAGCTGCTCCATCAAGAGAACTACTTGCAGCAAAAAGTTTCATTATCCTAGGGCTACATTCTTCAGCAACTCTACCTAGCTTCGTTGAGTCACAGAAAATTCTTAATTCCCGAATGTAAACCCTAACGAGTCAATTGATTAGAGGTCTACCGCTCTTACAATCCAACATGATAATAACAAGAACAGACAGAATATATCTACATGCAAAATGGACCACTTCTAAGCCAGTTAAGTATTCAATGAGTCAAGGGAGAAAAGGGACCACTAAGAGCATATGACACAACTAATAAACAGAAAAACCCTTATCACAACAAAATTATTGCTATAAAGTACAATTCATGCAAGTAATTAAACCTAGAATCAGACGGGGCGGAATCCCAGAATAAAAAGAAAACAACAATCCATTGAATCAAACATGTAGAACTAACTAAATCAATCCATTAATTCAAGCGAAGGATCAGCCTATGAAGCTCAGATTGGTTGTTGAGAAAAAGCATGAATAAATACACAAAAAGTTTGAACTTTGAAACGTTCAAATTAACTCCAACAATCATTAATAATCCAAAAAAAAAAGTTTTTCCCGTTTCTTTCTCTTTTCATTGAACGAATTATAAGCACATAGAAAACACAAGGAGGAATTCGAGAGAGATTTGTACCTTTCGATCGCTCCTCTTGACTACCAAAGTTCCGCGAAAATGTTCCTTTTTATCTTCGGGAGAAGGGGCCTTTTTTTTTTTTTTTTCTCATTTCTAAGTGTAATTCCTTCACTTTTTATTATTCCGTTTCCCAATTATGCCCTTTCTCCATTTGCAATTACCGGTTGAATCCGGCTGCAATGGAGTTTCCGCCACCGTCCGATTATTTTACTTTTACGTTGTCGCCAGGGACCTTAAGTCTTAACGATTCTCGTAAATCTTGCCACGTAAGCGATTTGGGCCCAAGGGCAACGCTGGAATATGAATGTTGAGGAACCTAGGGACACAAAAAAAAAAAGAGGGAAGAAAACAGAACGAAGATTTCGTTGCAAAATTATAAGCAGCAGCCCTTGTTCTTTACACGGCTTAACGGCAGGAGTAGCCAAAATCCTGCAATTAATTCTATCAAAAGTAAGGTTCATTTCTCATATTTTTCCTGCAAATTTGATTTGTTTTACTGTGTCTTTTGTTGGATCTAAGCTTTTCATTCTTCTTTGCTTTTACCCAAATATGTGACAACTTTTTTCACTCTTGATCTGGCTCTTCTTGTTATGGATTTTTATCACGCTTTTTTAGTCTTGCGAAACTGCTAATTTTCTCCTATTTTTTAATGCTTCTTCTGTACTGAATTCATTAACTTTTTTTTTTTTTGTGTTTTTGTTGTTTGAGATGAGATCTCAGCCTTATCTTTTCACTGCTCAATTGGATCTAGTTCGTTGATCGTTATTGTCAATTTTCATTTTGACATCCTTTCAAAATTAAAGTCTAAATCTTTGAAGAGATTAATTGGCAGTATATGATACATCTTAATTGTTAATTAGATTAGATTTGGCACCTTAATTTTTTGGGAGGAAACAGTGAATGTTGAATGTTTAATGTTAGTCGCATATCAGAAGTAGTAGGAGCTGAAAAAGAAGTAAATGTTGTTTTATTGCAGACAATTTGCTGAATGATGCGCTTCTGAAATGTTTTGGAGGCTTATTACTAACTTAGATAATGAGAGTTGTTGCTATGACTATGAGCAATTTTTAGAGAACTTGACTGGACTGAATTATTTGTATTTGATTCAGCTCTCCTTGATCTTTAAATTAATGTTTCTTGTTTGCTTTGTAGTGCTGACTCACTTCTATTGTCAGGAGTCGGGACTGTAAATGATGACAATAAGAGACAGTTATTTTTAAATTTGAAGGTTAGAAGAAACGGATAATTGATAACAGTAAACTAGACAGAGATGTTCTCACTCTTTTATGGACTTTGGAAGTACCTATTTAGTAAGACAGAGTTTCACGTACTCATTCTTGGAATCGACAAGGCTGGAAAAACAGTAGTCTCTAAACTTATTTCTTGGGTTTCAAAATTAATCTTCTATTCATCCCCCGCAGATAATTACTGACTGTAGAAAGTTTCAGCACTGATCAATTTTGTTATTTGTGAATTAGACTTTGTTGGAGAAGTTGAAGTCTGTATACTCAAACTTGGAAGGCCTACCACCTGATCGAATTGTTCCAACTGTGGGGCTTAATATTGGTCGGATTGAAGTGTCAAATACAAAACTTGTGTTCTGGGACCTGGGAGGCCAGGTAAGTGGAATGAACATATAACACAATAGATATTTCATTAATTATTTACTATGATGATTTGAATGCAAATATAACTCATGCTTTTTGAATGCTACTTCTGAGTTTTGTCCAATCCAAAGCTTTCAGTCTATTCACTAATGTGGCTGCAATGTATTTTTAATAGAACTTCTCAAAGCAGTTTGGTCCACTATTATTGGAATGTACATAAGATAAATTGTTGATATGCAGTTGCAATGTTTGTTGCTAATAGTTTATGTCATGCACAAAACATACATTCAAAGCAAGCTCAATGCGTGATGCAAAGATTTTTCTTTTTTCCTATCTTTCCCAGCTTGGTCTTCGCTCAATTTGGGAGAAATACTATGAAGAGGCACATGCTGTGATATTCGTAATTGATGCTGCTTGCCCTTCACGTTTTGAAGACTCAAAATCTGCACTTGGTAAGTCATGTCAAATTGTTTAATGATATGGAGCTTATGCATGCCATTATAGTGCCAGGGTATTGGCTATAGTTATAACTTGTGAGGTTTTGTGATGGCAATGCAATGACTTACTAATTCCTTCTATTTTATATCCAGAGAAAGTTCTTAGACATGAGGATTTGCAGGGAGCCCCTCTCCTGATATTAGCAAACAAGCAGGTACCCTTAGTCCTAATCCCAAGTCCCCAAAAACGTAGTTATTTATATTAAAAGTTGACAATAGAAATTCTTCCCTTTTTCTTTAAAGCTTTTGTGAGAAATCCCTACTGCATATCATATATCTCTCCTTATATCATTCTTTTTTATTTCTGCATTTAGCACCTTGTTTGTGGCATTTTTATGCTTTTTGGACTTTGAAACATCTGGATTCATGGCAGCCTGAATGAATTTTATTCCGCATTTAGAATAGAGGGGTTAGAGGAAAAGGTCTTCCACAAAATGGAAAATTCTTGACATTACTAACTGTTATATCTGCTTTCCTTTTATTCTTTATGAGAAACAGTGGGATCAAGATTTTCTTCCATTTCTTTTGAATTTGAGTGGTCTGTAGTCACTACTTTAACACTTGTGCTATGCAGGATCTCTCTGAAGCTGTATCAGGTGAAGAACTTGCCCGATATCTAGATCTTAAAAAATTGGATGAAAGGGTTTACATGTTTGAGGCTGTTTCTGCTTTTGATGGGTAAGATTATTCATTAAAATCGTGTCTCCTTCAAGTTTGAGCTCCATTGGCATGCATGGATGCGGTGGGAACTTTACAATCAATATGTATCATTGACCCTCAGTTTGTATAGGGAGTCTTGAACGGTCATCGTAACTATCCAATTCACCTTAAATTTAGAAAAGATTTAAACATTACAGTGTTTTTTACTGCAGGATGGGGATTAAAGAAGGTGTGGAGTGGTTGGTGGAGGTCATGGAGAGAAGCAAGCGAACTGAGACATTGAGAATTCGAGCAGGTGTAACTGGTCCTACTTAGAGCTTAGAGGGAATGATACCAAGCTTCAGTTGCTTTACCCTGCTTTTGTAGTTTCTGTAAGTAAATCAGGGTTCACAATAGATTTTATATTGATTAAAAGGTTAATCAATTTTTTCCACCACCTGCCAAGTATGCTTTTTTATTGTTTTGATGTTGTGTGAAATTCAGATTTAAGTGGTAATGCCCTGCAAGTTGTCGCCATTGAAATGGCTTCTCATTCATACTAATTGTAAAAGATGCTATTTTGTATGAGAAAAAAGTTCAATTGGAAAGGAGTTCTTATAAATTACAGACCAGCGTTCCTTCTTGGTATCCACTTATCCAAATGGCATCCTCTTCAAGTGGTTTTGCATGCAGTAGGGAGTGAATAGAGAGCAAGTTGTGGAGAGAAGAAAGTTGTTGAGATGCCAAAGCACAAAGATATCCACTACGGACCTAGAAAATCATGGAGCAACACCAAGGAACTAATCAATGAAGAGGCCTACGCTAATTGTTAATCAACTCCGAATAACAAACTATTCTCCAGGAAATAGCACTGTCTGTTCTCTCCCATAAAACTCTTGGGAGAATAGATTGGAACAATTTCCCTTTTAAGCTTCATTTAGATTTGGAAACACCTTCTTTTTCCTTGGTCGAACCAAACTCCGAACAAGAAAATCACATCCAACAAGACAAGGGGCAAAAGACAGCATTGCAGAACATAGAAGCAAGCAGCAAGGACATAATTTAACTCGAATAACCCAACACTCTGATTGTCCAAAATACCGTCCATGGATTTCATATGGATGGCTTTTGCACAGCAGCACCTGCAGCATTAGCCTTTTCCTTAACAATGGGCTGTGGTCCTGTTAAAAAAAACAGCAAACAAAGGGAAGGGAGGGGAGGAGATGTTAGACTTCTGTCCTGGGAATTTCCCTGCGTAAGGTACAGCCAAGTTATCAGGAGTAAGGACATGTTTACTAAAGACCAGCAGAAGAACACAGTACACACACAAGCACCAAAAACTGTCTTAAAACAATTTTTTTTTTCTTTTTTTTTGTATCTGAAAGATCAAAACTCTTCCTCCTAAGATGAATTATGAATAGATGTCTTCTTAAAGCTTTAAATGTTAAGCTAGGGAGAAGAACAAGCATAATTGATGATTGATTAATTTTATATTCGAGATTACAGAGCTTCACCATTCCTTAAAAATACATCATTCAATCAAGAAGGGCATTTTTCCAACTTTCTTTACACTGCAAAGCAGAAGAAGTTGCCATCAAATGTTGAAAGGAAAGCCGATGTGTAAAAAGTCCATGCTTAATTAAGTTATCTATGATCTTTCTTGGTTTTTGGTTTCCACCTTATCAACTACAAAGAGTGAAAAGCTAAATATATTTCGAAATTTTTAGACAAAGTTTAAAATGAAAGCGTTGAAATAGCATACCGGAAATCAGGGCCTTTGGCCTGTTCTTGAACAAAATCTTGTGGCGAATAACTCCAACAACATCGAGCTCCACCCTAGACGAAGCAGCCTCATCACTTTGGTCCCCATCCATGCACTTGATTTTCTTGAGCACCAACATGGGCTTCTTGAGGGCCACTTTTGACCCTGTTAATTCATGATACCCAACCGTGAAAGTGTAACTCTCCTGCAGGTTTATTAACATGAAGGAATTTCCGATCTTGTTAATGGGATTTTTAATTATCACTATTTGCTGCGATAATCTGAAGTAAAAACAGAGAAGAACCTGGGAAGAAGGACGGCAAAGCTGTCCGATTGTGAGGTTTTGGAGAGAATCCTGGAAGGAACGCTGCACTTCAACCACGCCTTGCAATTCGATTATTGCCCATTCAGGGCAGTTCTCTGCTCCGCAGCTACACTTGACCTGAATCTGCATTCTCTTTTCACTTTTATCTGCAAAACGGCACCGATGAGTTAAGGGAACAAACTATTAGTAGTCAAAACGATCTGGAATAATCGGATTTCTCACTGTACAAGAAAAATGGGGAACATTTACTTGGACGTATTTCAATTTGATATTTGGTGCTGGGAAATTGGCGGCAAGTAGTCGCGGGATTTTAAGTTGGTAGATTGAAAAACAAAAATAAGGGAACTGTTTCGCCTGCCGCCGGCAACGATTTTAACCCTAAAACGGCGTCGTTTAATTCTTCATAAATGTAAGCAGCCCCAATTGGCATCTCACAAGCCGATTAAGGTGGCAAGGGAATGATATATATATATATTACATTAGGTTGTTTCAAGCCAAGTTTTAACTTCTTTTTTGTTTTCTTTTAATGATTTTGGTTTGTTTACTTTCTAATATATGCACTCAAACATTAAATACAATCGAGTTCAAATCGAATCAACATTGATTCCTGCCTAAGCATCAAAACAACACATGGTGAAGATTAGTCATTTGCTACGTGCCCTTTTCTCTTTCTGATATACGCCTAGATGCAGCAAGATTAACCACCTAAACCAATAGAATTGAATGACAGATCATTAATCTACCAAAAAGGAAATGTGAATAATCAAGAACGCATAGCAGCACATTGGAAACGATGCCGGCACTACAATTAGTAGTTATGTGATTACAAATTCCACAGTGTCACACTGCCAAGCTAACTAGTGGGCTTAATGAGGCAAACCTCATTCTAAAATTACGTGTACCCAAGTGGGAAGCAATAACACTGCAATGTGAACAATGAACCATAGAGAGAGAGGTTACAAGGTTAGTAGTCTTTTCTAATTTCTAGCAAGTTTCCTGAACTATACAAAAAAGATAGCCTTCAGCATTCATGGCCTCTCTCCACTGCGATGGTGAGAATAATTAAATATAGGATTTATAAAAGCATGTTCTTTAGACATAGACTTCTCTGTAACATCGTATTGCTGGCATATGAAATCAGTTTGGGAGAAATTATCTATACCAACATCTGGCAGGGTCAAGTGATTACTGGATTGGGTCAGTGAAGAGCTCGGTTGCTGCAGAAAGTAATCCTGATTCTCCAGATCGTACTCAACTGGAATTGCCCCCGTCAGAGTTTTTATTGCAAACTCAATGCAAGGGTCTGCCCAGATATCTGCCAAAGGCGTATCAAGGGATGACCCAGGCTTGTCATCAGTCTTGTGGCCCTTTTCACCCTTTCCAGCATGTTCTTTTGGAGTAGCTGGGTCTGCCAGAGGCAGATCCATACCACATCCTTGTCTTTCAACACTCCCATTTCCATTTTCTTTCCTCTCAGCATGAACTTCTGGAGTGGCCAGAATCCCTGGACCTTTACTACTGGTCAACTCAGAGATCTTTGGATTATCACAGGGTATTCCAGTGAGAGTTTGAATGGCAAATGCAATGCATGGATCTGTCCATAAATCTGCAAGAGGCATATCAACAAGGGATCCTGGCACCTCACTAGCTTTAACATCACTTTCAACCTTTCCAGAATGTACTCCTGGAATAGTTGCATTCCCCAGAGGCAAAACACCATTATCTCCATCAGCCTCACTTTCTAAATTTCCAACAAGACCATTCATTGTCAACATTTCCCCAGAAGAAAGCATGTTATTCGGTGCCAGTATCAGCTCTTTACTCTTAGGAGAGTCCAGGTCACAGCTTGTTTCCAGAGCAGACTCGGGTTGATCAGGCTGTTTGGAGGCCCCGTGGATACACCTACCAGGGGAAGAACTCTCAGCTGCATCTGTTATCACTTCACTTAATTGCTTAAATGAAGATCGGCGAGCTCTGGCAGTTTTTAGTTCTGGTGTTGGATCAAGTGCAACTCCAGCAAGTCGCTTTGAAGCCCGTCGAGGAATATTAAATGCCCTTTTAAGCTTGGTCTTGCCCCTTCCCTGTTGGGTTTTTTCAGTTTCATCCTTTATCATCCCATTTTCACTAGACTGCTTATCTAAGAGGACTCCAACTACGTTGCCTGAGGCATGTACACCTTCTTCAGAATCTTTTCCTCCTATTTGTTCAAAGCCCTTAGCTTCTGACAGTTTCAAGCTGCTCAATTCAGCACCTATGCCAGCTGATGCAAGAGAAATTGGATTAGATGCATTGCCCTATCCAATATGATCAAGAAGCATCAGTGTCACCCAACACCCCAACTTTTTCAGCATCAAAAAGTCCATTACCAAAAATTAAACATATATCTTGTTCAGCTATATGTTCACCAAATGTTCTTTATCAATTTGTTCGGAGTCATATCTCATTAGAAAAATACCATAGAACTCTGGATCCCCCTCCCTAAAAATGATAAGATAAAAGGTAAAGCAAAACGAAGAAAGAAGAGAAAAGATCAATTAATAGGAAAGAACAAAAATAACATTAATCTTATTTTCAAGAGACTGCAAATTTAAACCTTTATGCCGATTAGTAGCATGTTTAGAGAGGGATGTATGTTCTCCAGTACTGGCAGAAGCAAGCATCTCTTCTTCCTTTGTTATCCCGCTCAAATTTGAGACCTGTTCTGCACTCTGTCTTTCTGTTTCATCAGTTATTCCATTCACACCTAACTTCAGTCTCTCAACATGGGCAGGTTCCTAAGGGACAGAGAATAAAATCACAAGAAAAGGTCAAAGTCTTGAACAATATAGTTCAACTGAGAACAATTTCTTGAGAATGAAACAGATATAAATGCTGCCTCAAGGAGTAATCTAGGGATAACTCCATTCAATAAATAAGGCAAGTCTTTGAAGTGCTCGCTTATTTCAGTCTTTGAAGCACTTATATATATCTACATTAAATGTCAACTCTGGAGGTTGATCATTGCATCATGTGATGGTTCCAAGAATTTGGATACATGGACTTCTGCAGAACTCTAAAAATAAAGATTAACCAGATGCATTTAATCTGATGAAAAACTTTAGTCCATTTCATTGTAACGTGTCAGCCATTTGCATATTGTTTGCTGTATCGGCCACTTGGATATTGTTTGAAGTATTAGCCCCACTACTTGTGATTGACAAGGAGAAGAAAATGCAAATAGGCAGTCTAAGAGAAAAAAAAAAAAACCCTTCAATTGTGAAAAACTTGTGATTTGGAATCACATCTGGTGTAGTTGCGGACCAACTTGGAGTCTAGGTGATTTCAAGGTTTAGAAACCTTGCTGAATCATAACTTCTCAGAATCATATAACTTAGACTCTAAATATGTATAAGCATATTCATCCAAAGATGTACAAAAAACAAAAAGAAAAATCAACAAAAATGTATCTAAATTACACACACACACACACACACATACATATAAATCCAGACAAACAAACTGATACCATAATCTGATCATCAAGAGAAAGACAAAGGCAAAGGTTCCAGGACAAGAGAATTTCAAAAGGAAAGCCTGTAATAAGATTGATCTTCAACTACATACTCTATGAGTGGATTACTAGTACTTGTCTCACAGATTTTAAACTGCAATTCTCCTCAGCAGGGTGTGACCGATAACATGTAAATCATTAACTGTTCACAGGAGATCGCATCAATTACATGTATACTAACTTTTTTAAAGCCAGAGTGTGCATTTCAATACCATTGTCCATCATCCAAAGACTTGGTGCAAAAGTATAGTTAAAATGCCCAAAGGCAAGACAGTTCTGCTGATAAACAAATCCAATTCACTGATAAATCTAAACAGGGTGAGTAAAAAGATAGATAACACTAAGCAAAGTTCGATATAGAATTAACTGAGAAATGAAAATATAGAAACTTGGAGAATCCAAACATGAGTATACATACACAGATATTATCTTCTTCCAAGTCCTCGTCATTGCTGCCTTTGTCCTTAGGCTTGAAAGCAAGCCTTCCAAGCTCCCCAGTTTCAACATAGCGAAGTGCATCCTTCATGGAACGAAATACATATCCACTCACAGGATCAGTGTAAAACTGCAGAAATTAAATATCAATTAAAGTAGCAGAGACCAGCAGCTAATAGGCATGGCAACAATCAACTTTAAAAGGAAAAAGAAAAAACCATAAGATCACAGACCAAGACTAATCAACATCCATGAACATGACTGAACAAGGATGGTCATAATAAAATACTGGTCAATTTTCTTTAGACAGCTTGTAGATAACTGTATGAAAAAAGTTTGAGTACCGGATCTTTTCTGACTCTATGTGCCCTCTTTGTTATCCTGATTTCCTTAATCCATCCTGGAGGTAACCCTTCTGCCGCAGCCTTCTCAACTGTAACCTAGATTGCTTGAACAATCAAAAATTTTCTTCTTTAGTAAACAAATCTTGGAGAAATCAACAAACATATAAAGTAATAACAAAAGGCAATAAGCAGATTTCATCAGCAGACATTTTTTGAAGATTGCTTGCCAGAGCCCTTTTCCTTCTCTTCTGTTTTACAACCACACTTGTCAAGATAGCGAGACACCTCTGCCCTGGAAATGAATCTAAGTTCACCACAGGGTGCATAGTAACACTGCAATAAGCCCAAATGTCATGTAAGCTTTGTATGAATCATCTTGCATTCAGAGTTGTTGCCAATAAGACGTTTTATTTGTTTGATGCATCCACCATAACTCTCACTAGTATTCAGAAATCAAAAAGAGATTCAGAAGTACTGCTATGCCAAAACAAATAAACAGCTACAAGTGATTTGAATACATAGAAGAGTATTGATGTATGCTAGCGGATGCAATGTGTCATACTGAAGAAACCACCAACAAATGAAGATCAGTGAAAAAATAAAAGCATAACAACTACAAGTGCTTCCCCCCCACTTGCATATAATATTACTTGATTTCCTTTTATTTTCCGAGAAGTAAGACAAAGGAAGAAGGTAGAAAAGCAACCTCTTAATTTCCAAATTGCATCCACTCCAGATAGAGACGAAGATAAATGGCACAAAAGGCAGTTAAATGCATTTTAGAACTCTAATAAGTTGTTCCTCACAAGACGATGAAGTCCTAATCCATTTGTGTTTAAGGCCCCACCCAGAAAATAAGAAAATATATTGCTAGAATTGTCAATGGAGATCTACCATCAAGCATGCGTAATGCATAAGGGTGCTAGACCCCTTTTATAGATGATCTCCATATCTCCAAGATCTTGAATTACAGCTTTTTCCTTCTCAAAAGTTCTTGCAATTCAGTTTGGCTCTAGTTACTATTTCAGCATATCAATTTAACAACCAGTATATTATGTGACAGATATGACAATGCTGAACACATTTTCTTTCTAATAATTTCATTTTCTAACAAAGCAACCACAGCTTCATTTACCACAAATTTGATTTTCAATAATTTCATGAAATTCACAGTCCACCTACAGCTTTAGGAAAGTTATCCAGAACCGTTAGTTTCCTTCAAAAATGAAACAAGTTAACATCCACTAAACATCTACACTAACCAATGATTACTGCATCATCAACCCTCCAAAACCAAAAGCATAAAGTAGCTGTTATTTTCTCCAAGCACTCAAGCAGGATGGGAAATCACCTCTTTAGCTAACCTAGGGACGTAAAAAGGGGGGAAAACTGAAAAACCGCAACAAAGATTGGAGGAGCTAAATACGACAGTTACAATACTAAAATCAGGAAGAAATTTACAGATACTTATCTTTCTCATGCTATAACCTCATAACACAAAAGATATTAGTAACTACTAATAGCGATGCAAGAAGCTCAAAATTGAAGTCCGAGAAGTAAAATTAGGTAAAACAAACCAAAGATCTTGCGATCCTAAAGCTAAAACCTTGATATGAAACAACATAGCTGCAAAAAAGCAGAATACTGAAACTGGGTTTTGCTTTTCGTAACTGATTTAACCAATTTACTTACCTTATCCTTTTTACCATTCCTTCTCTGTCTCACCTCCACTTTCCAGCCAGGGGGTAGCCAGTCATCAGTTGTCTGGTCCTCCATTTTTCCCAAATCTGAAGCTCACAGGTAACAACTCTCCAGCAACAAGCGGAAGAAGTAGAAGGAAAAAAAAAAAAAAAGGGTGTTCCTCTTGTATGTTTGTGTGCCTGTGAAGGAGAGTCCAAAGCCTCAAAAATGAGAGGAGTGAAAGTGTTAATGCAGACAAAAGGGATTCCTCAGAAACCACGTGTTGCCAAACTTGCTGTGCTTCAATTGAAGATACACACTCTTCAACGTGTCCCCCCTTCTACACTTTGGGTTTGTACATTAACAAGCAACAGCATATTCGCCAGTTCTCTTTTACTTTTGAAATGCAGTCAAACGTGAACCCATGAATTATAAAAATTAAGTGACATGCGCTTCGTTTGGGTTGTAATTTTTGGACCCAGACTGGCCCCTTTTGTCGTCAAATACAACTTATGTATTATTATATTTTTTTTCCCATTCTCTCTGGTAATGCACTGAATGGAGTATCCACTATGGCAGGCATGTGATTTGGTGGACAAAATAGTATGGGATTGGTCAACTTGTGCCCAATCAGGACTGACAAGGCTGCTGAAAAAGCACCTTGATCTATTTTTATCGTGTGGTCTGGAAGTATGGGATGATCTCTCCTCGATTTGCCACATAGATTTGGGAGTGTAGCAGTGGTCCGGTACCTTCCCAATTCCCACTCTTATCACTCTGTCTAGTGGAGTAACGTCTCCCGTACTTCAGCCAGTATAATTTATTACTTCTTCTTTGGAGATGGGCCTCGCTGGGCCGATGGACTCCTTTGATTGAGGAGCAGTAAAGACTGTGGCCCAACCCGATGAGAGCTTACCAATGCGTACCTATCCATGTCCTAGTTACTGACGGTATATTACTCGATTGCCTCCAGACAATCCACTTGAGATTTAGTAAGATTCAACTTGAATTTATTACATCAGAAAAATAAATATATATCAACAATTGGAACATACTCGTAGACTAAGTTTCCCACTGAAAAATGTAAATAAAGGTTACAAATTATTAAAAAATTGAATTCTTAATCAGATTTTAAGTCACTTATATTAGATGATAATGAAAAAATGATTGCTTTTAAATTCGATAAATTAAATATTTGATCCTTTTTCAAGTCAATATAGGATTAATTCTTTTTTATTATTAAACCCAATTTTATAAGTATGTAATTATTAAATGAAGTCAAAATTTTATGTTTTTTTGTCTCGAATCTAGATGCATTGTTGATCAAGTTTTCTTTTTTTTTTTTGTTTGTTACCATTTGATACTTGGGAATAGTAATTAGATTTCATTGGAGAAGACTTTTGTTTTTTAAAATGTATGAAAGCTTGAATCCAAATTAAGACGTTGAAAGATTGATACAACTTCGGAAACTGCCAAGATAAGAGATTTATCCTTAATGCAATACAACTTGTTTCCATTGAGTTATGTTTCAGCGGTCTTCTAAGTTCCAACTAACAACATTTCCCGTAATGGCTCAGAATCATTGATGTGCTTTCAAGTCAACCGCACTGTCTGCGAAAGCACCCAAGCTGCTTTCTTCTAAGGATCAAACCATGGTGACAAATTCGTTGAATGCAAGGAAACGTGTTAGGCACCCAGGAATTGAAAGGAAAATTAATGTAAACAGAGTCAATAAAGTTGGCGCACAGAGACGATTGAATTTGTTTTTATCTGAGCATTATTGGGTGACATGACATCCATAACCATAGTGAATCAGATTGAGGAATTGTTCAAAAGGCCTAGAGAAACTTGCAGCAGTTCTCCATAAACTCAAGACTCTTTTATCTTTCGTGGCTCAAAAGAATAATTAACAACTCTAATCAACAAAAAAACCTATACTGGTTCCTAAAAATTGTTCAGTACATTTAACTACAAGAAGGAAGAAAGCCCCCACATAACCATACAGCTTAATGAGACCACTTAATATATGCTCTTCGACTCTATTAAAATATACTATACCCTAATTAAAGAAGCGTCTTGTTCTGTATCTCTATTATCCCGAAGCAGAAACGAAATTTTGTTGCGGCCGGAGCCAATCAATTATGAAGTGGGTTTGGTCCACCAGGGACAAGTCGATGTGAAACGGCGTGCACTGAGCTGATTTTTTTGGTGCCAGCAGGCTTCCCAAGGATATAGATGGCAGAGAAGCTTCTATAGAACATAGGAGAATACTTGTCTCTCAATCTTTGATCTGTTTCTTTACTGGTTGCTTGGCTGATATATCGGCAACTGGCGACTCGAATCAAGCCTAGGATGATGAAAAAGGTTAGAAACAGGAATAGAGAGTTTTGAGTTCTCATAGTGGGGGAAAGAGCTAAGAAGAAGAAGAGGATTGTATGGCAGAAAAGCAAAGGTGTTTTCTTTTGCTTGTGTGTGTTGGTCGCTACCAGTCTATATATAAAGGGTTAAGCTGACTGTGATGAG
>NW_018397254.1:6968328-6996543 GCF_002168275.2 Theobroma umbraticum | reverse complement strand
TTTTAGATAAATGGTGAAAGTTTAATTCATTCTTTGGCATCTGGTAGATGGTTCAATTCCTGCCATCAAATTAGCTACATACAGGCGGCGCTTAAACTCAGGAAGTGAGGTAGAGAATCTGGTATGTCAGTTTTCACCGTATTTCATATCTCTCTTCTAAACCCTTTCTGTTGCTATCTTTTCTCAAGAAAGTTTTCTTTTTACCAATTTAAGTAGTTGTTTAAGACAGGCTAGTCAAGAGGGGAAAAATTCACAGAAGTTTTCTTCACTTAGAAGGAATATGGGCTCTGAATTTTCATGCATGATCAAAGAAGCAAAAGTCCTTGGATTAGCACTTGGGATTCCGTGCTTAGATGGGTAATTTCCCATATTTTATGCAATTCAATATCTTTTGATAATGAACCCAGGACTAATTGATCCCTCTCTTCTTCTTCCCTTGAATTCAGGATCGAAGAAGCTGAAGCACAATGTGCATTATTAAACATAGAATCCTTATGTGTAAGTAGTTCTTGTTTTCTTAGTGAGTACAATTGAAACGCTATGATAAGGCACTCCTTTCATTTAGTTACTTCACTATCATCAGGATGGGTGTTTCTCTTCTGATTCAGATATCTTCCTTTTTGGCGCAAGAACAGTGTACAGAGACATTTGCCTTGGTGAGTGTGTGGGTAATATTTTTCCTTCTTGAGTTGTTTTACAGTATCATTCTGTAGTATTAATCTCGCTAACCATTTCATTTTTTGAATTAGGGGAAGGAGGTCATGTTGTTTGCTATGAAATGGCTGATATAGAGCAAAAACTTGGATTTGGAAGGAACTCCTTGGTAATTTTCATCTTGCCTTCTGACATGTACTAATCGTTAATTCTACTAAGTTTGCTAACTCATAATTCTGGGACTTTCAGATTTCTCTGGCCCTTCTTCTTGGCAGTGATTACTCTCAGGGTGTTCATGGTCTGGGTCCGGTATGTTTCAATGACAAATGCTTCTAATCTCCTGGTCAGTTGTTTTTGCTTTTTTTTTTTTTAAAGATGCTTATTGAACATGACACCTGTCCTCCTTGCTAATATAGGGGTCAGCATGCCAGATTGTTAAATCAGTTGGAGACCATGATATTCTTCAAAAAGTTGCATCAGAAGGACTGTCTTTTGCGAGGAAGACAAAAAGTTCAAAAAAACAGGGTCAAGACAAGTGCAATGACAAGGCAATCACATTGCATCATGAAGTGAGCACGAATGGTGAATAAAGAAACCTTCCACTATTACATATTAGGTTATTACTAGCTTGTGTAGATATTGTTTCCAAAATTTATCAAGTTAAGGTTCACTGGACAAAATGATCGAGCTAAAAGGGGAAGAGCCCTTTGCGAATAGTGCTAGAATCAGAAAAATGCTTATTATATTGTGAGATGACTTCTATAAAGCACCTTAGTCCTACTAGTAAATATATCCTTATTTGAGAGAAGGTTTTGATTTCGTAGGAGAAAACAGCACTTGACCTATATAGTCTGATAGGGACTCAGACTACTATTTTCAAGGATGCTGGTTGAGTGCTATTTAAACTTTAAGCTTGACATGAGTTGAGTAACATGTGCTTAGACTGATATAGCTAGTTATTCATAGAAGTCACCAATTTCAAATTGTTTTGACTTTTCAAATGGTTGTGATAGGAAGCAATCATAATTTACAAAGAGATAATCAGTATTTGCAAGTGGTGGAAGCATATATGAAGCCCAAGTGCCACTCAGCAGATTCTGATGTAGTCAATAGGTAAAGTTATATACAACAGTTCTTTTTGTATAATTTTTTTTTTAAATAGTTTCTGCTGTGGCAAAGCTTATACCAATACAATGCACTTGTTGCAAAAAGCATTTTTACTATATTCTTTTATTTTCAATTTTCTATTTTCTGTATTCTATCTCTCTACTTCCTGTCTCAAAAAGTTTACATGCATACGAAAAGGATGAAATGAAGTTGATATTGACATGTGTGTGCATAGGGACATTTGAATGTTTGATGTAATCATGGATGGATGGGTGGGTGAGTGGAGTTTTTCTTATATTTCCTAGGGAAGAATGAATGGATTGATGGTCCAGCATAAGCATAAACTTAACATTGCCTCTCTCTAGTGTTAAGAAGATCTAACCTTTTCCTAGAAAAGAAATGGTGTTTAATGACTATCCCTAGGCCTTATTTTTATTTGATTGATTCAGTGTTAGTGTACATGTAGACCTTTCCAAATGTTGGGATAGTTAAGGATAAATCTTTAAGTGAAATATAGTTTCGGCCATTTAAGAGAACTGGGGTAATTTTGAAGGAGGGTCTGATTGTGTTTATACATGTGCCTCTGCTTATTTACTTCAATTGCTTTACTGAGAAAGGTTATCCTTGATTCTTAGTGGAAATCGAAATCTCCAAACATCTAAACTGAAAACTGAGTAGCCTATCTTAAGATGACTGATTGTTTGGATTGGGTCTAGTCATCAGTTCTTTCATTTTAGAAGCCAGCCTGTGAAGTTTTTTTAAACTGATTTATTCTTGTAGGGTTCTTGTGCAGCATCCATTTCAGCGCGAGCTACTTCAACAGCTATGTGCTCAGTACTTTGAGTGGCCTCCTGAGAAAACAGGTACTTTGTTCAAAAATTCACCAACTACATATGCAAAAGCATTTGTATACAATATTTGCTATATGTTCATGAATGCAAGCATCCTTAGAAGTTAATATGCAGTTTGCACCAGTCATCTCATGGTGTATCAATTGCTTAGATGAGTACATCCTTCCTAAGATTGCTGAAAGAGATTTACGACGGTTTGCCAAGTTGCGGTCAGCTTCGTCTCAATTAGGTGTTAACATTCCATTGAAGGAGGTATTATTACCATTGTACATCTTTATACCAATTCATTCTTGAACTTCTGCAAACCACCATTCTTCTTTGACATGCTGCTTTTAAAAGATTTATTGCTTCTGAAGGACCTTTATTGGTCATTCATGTGGTGAAAAAGCAATTGCTAGTGTCATTTTGAAAGTGTTCTAATTAGAAGAGTGTGTTTGGAGTTACTAATGATGTCAATGGACCTTTATGCTCTCCAATTCACTTTTAAAAGCTAATGATTTTGGATTCTAGTTATTAAGGAAATGGAGTGGACTAAGTGTTGAAGTACTTAAGTTACCTGTAAGCCTCCAGCTTGTGGTGTGATAATCAGAATATGTATCATAATCTCTTCTTGCAGTTTTGTACCATAAAGATTCTGTAGAGAACTAGAGTAGCATTTAAATCTCCATTGAGAAATCTGTATGATGGTGTTGATGCAGATCTTTAAGGTCTAGTATACCATTGGTAAACTTTCCCATTACAGATACCAGTCAAGTGTCCTGTATCAGTAATTATTAAGCGCCGAAAAGTTCATGGAGAAGACTGTTTCGAGGTGTCGTGGGAAGAGCTAGATGGAGTCAAAACCTCTGTAATTTCAGCAGATCTCATAAAGAGGTATGTTGCTGTTATCATTTGCTTATCAGCATGTGTTGATGTTAAGGTGGTACACAAGAAACTAAAGCTTTTTATGTTTTCATTCAATTTTCTTAAAATCTCTGCACAAAAACAGTTAGAAAGGAAAAAGCCATGGGTGAAATTAATGTTTCACAATAATGCCTTGAAAAAATATCCACAGAAGATTACCATGAATAACTGAAGTGAATTTTGGGACCCTTTACTCTTTCTCACTTTGATCACTGCATCCTGATATCCCAACAAAATGGCCTTTTATATGTTATCTAATCTAACTTTTTAATAGCTCTCTCTTCCTTGATTTCTTCAGATATTTGGCAGCATTCTTACTTTTCTTCATCTTCCTTCCTGATCTATTATTTGGTCATTGAGGTATATTCTAAATAAATGATTTATTTCCTGTTCTCCCACAGTGCTTGTCCTGAAAAGATCACTGAGTTTGTTGACAGAAGAGCTCTAGAGAAGAAACATCATCGTAAATCAAGACCAAAGAAATCAGAACAAAAATGTTCTGTGGCTGAAATAGATCTGAAACTCCAAGATCTGTTGCTTGACATCGAGTTAGGAAGCAAGTCCATTCCCATTGCTTCAAGAGAAGTTATATCAGGCAAAAGGACCATGGCAACTGAGGGTCATTCCATAAACCTAGATCCTGAGGTTATTTTGGAGTCAGAAGGCAATGCTGATTGCAAAGCTGCAACGTTATGCCCACAAACTGGTATGACTGCTCCAAAGCATGAAGTTATTGATCTTTTGAGCCCCCCTCCGCTAGTGCAGTCCCAGAATGTTCCCAGATCTACTGACATTAGTGTAATTGATTTGAGTGACTCAGAAACTGAGAGGTCAGCTGAACATGTGAAGAAAGCAAGAGAGCTTAGATTGTTTCTGGCCAGTATTCGAGATGATATTCATTGAATGAGCCACTTAGGACTCTGTAGATAGACAACTCTGACGCATGCTTTTTATTGTAATATGCCAGAGGTGCTTCTCTGTTGTTTAACGTTTGTCTTCTACTGTGTTATTAATGTGAATCTTGTTTGTCATGGAAAATATTTTATAGCTATGGACCTTTGCTACAGCACAGTTTTATAGCCATGGAAAATGATCACACAGTCTTATAGTCCATCGAATTGCCTAATCTATATGTTTTAGTGTAATCAAGGTTTCTGAAACATTATTTAAGATAAAGAGAAGCGAGAGGTCGTAGTTCTCTTATCCTTTTTGAAGGCACGAAAAGGAAAACATAAATGAGACGAAGCAATCTCATTCTTCACAATAAAACGTTGGGAAGAATAAACGTGAAACTCAGGCAATTCAATATAAAAATTACAAAATTTCTTCCTATACAATAGCATTCACGAAATTCCAGCAATCCAGCATCTGATTTGGGTCTCCGTCAACTTCACGTTGCTGTTCTCCCCATACTATATACATGCTGTCTCACCTTTAGGAACTGCCACTTATCCGGAGGAGCAAAATGTTAATATGAATGTCTCAAAGAAATGGGATTACAGACTACTATTTGCTGAAGCAATGCAACCTAATCAATCTTAGCAAATAGCAGAGATCCATAAGAATTTGCTTTCGCCATTAAATTCTTCCGAAAGGAAAGAAAATGACACAGAAAGCATTCATATAACTTGCCTAAACATTTTACCTGTTTATCAATTCCTTTGCGATGCTTCTAGCCTCTTTCAATAACTGAAAGCTTTTGCCAAAGTCATCATCGGTTATTGCAGATTTCAAGCTCAAAAGCAAGTCACTGAAAGCACTGGCAAATTCTTCTAAATTCTCTAGCCTTTCACTGCAGAAGCTACCAATGGATTTCAGTATCTTCTCTTGTGTTTCTAGTTCTTGATCACTCGATGACATTTCTAGCTGCCTTTCTTCTGATTTCTTTCTCACTCTGCTGCTTTCGATTGCTTCCAGCCTTGTAGCCATGATAATTGCCTGACTGATGCATGATGAAGGTAGCTGCATGAAAACAGAAAGTATCCAAACAACTTAAGTGACAAGCAAATGTTTAGAATGAAAAGTTCATCCATATTCACAGAGGTTAGTGGGAACAATCAGCAACATCCACAAATGCCAGAATTGGGAGAGCAAGAGTTACCTGTGCAAGCTGTGCAACCTTGAATCCAAAACTCCTTGCAGAAACACCAGGAACAAGCTTATATAGGTAGGTGACTTCATGATCAGATTTTGCATCCATAGTAACCTCATCATTATGTGCGGTCAGATACGAAACATGATATACCTCCACAGACCCAGGAAATTCAACTTTAATATCAGCAATTCTAGGGTAGTGGGTTACAAAGAGGACCATGCATTTTCTCTGCTCCAACAGATGATGTAATGTAGAATAAGCAATAGCTACACCGTCATGTGTACTAGTTCCTCTTCCAAGCTCATCAATTATAACCAGTGAGTGTGCTGTGCAGTTGTGTAGTATTTGAGAAGCCTCACTTAGTTCTTCTAGAAAGGTACTTCTCCCTTGTTGTATACTGTCAGAGGAACCCATGCGTGTGTAGATAGCGTCTAACACATGCAAAGTAGCTGATGCTGCTGGTACAAAGGAACCAACCTAGAAAGATCAGGGAGCACATTTCGCAACAGTAATTAATATTTTTATTTCAGGAAAAACAATGAAAAGAGAGAGAATTGGACATCATAGAGATTATGAGCATTTGCAGAAAAGAATTTAATAAATAAACCCCCCTCATAGTACAGTATGAAATTATGCAGAAGAATTTGCGAAGGGAAGGGAAAAGGATAGCCAGGGAGGAGGAAGGAGAGGAAGATGGAGAGAGAGAGAGAGAGAGAACTAATATGTGAGCTCCAATTCTACCTGAGCCATCATTGCAATTAGAGCAACCTGGCGAATGTAGCAACTCTTCCCACCCATATTAGGACCAGTAACAATCTGACAACACTCCCTGTCGGCATGCAATGTTGTGTCATTTGGAACAAAACCCTCTTGTAAGATGGTCTCCAACACCTGGTCAAGCATAGCACTCAATAAACAAACATCCGACAGCAATATATGAGCTATAATTTAACTCAAAAACTTATCTGATATTGTTACAAGTCAACAATCATGGTGATTAATTTTAGGGGCAAAAGACTGTAACAATAGTAAAAATATGAAGAAGGATAAGGCATTGATGAAGAGAAAAAATTTATGAGATGTAGTCTGATTTACATTACAACCAGGCCAAATCAAAGCACCCCACGTTAACTCATTAACAGAAAGTTGATTTTCCCCCACAGAGACAAATATTACACAACAGTCAAATTCTTTTTAAGCTTAATTCTCATACAATAATCTGTAAAAAGGAAAAAAAAAAAAAACAATAGTAGTCCAGTTATGACTAAAATGCCCTGGGGTATGAGCACTTTTAAAAATACTAGCTTAATTTAATTAGAATATTTATTTTGGGCAAAAATAATTAGACTCTTTATTTTCCACAACTAAGATGCTAACAAAACTTTCATAATCCCAATTCTAATTTTCCCATCAAATAATAAACTAACAGACTTAACAAGACAGATTTGAGCAACCAGCAACAAGCCAACAACCCAAAGCTCTGAAAATACAATTTAGAGATCCTTTAAACGCCATGCAAATTAAGAGAAACTTTTGGCATTGATGACAGTAAGCACTTGACAAATGATATTTGTAGTAATAAAAGTTAGCATTTAGTGAAAAAGTTCTTTCAACATGTGCCCAGTAGATTCAGTTAGTTACGAGTATAGTTAGATTTAATATGCTTAATTACATATGCTTCAACATACAGGGTGACGACCAGATTGGATTTGTATCTGAACAGGTTCATTGTCATCCACAAAGATAGGCCGGACATAATTCTGCGATAAACCATTAAAAATAATAATGAATATCAATTAAGCTTAATCAAGGATAAAGTGTTAAGATGCACCAAGTAGATACCTTATTTCTTGAAAGAGTGGCAAGAGAGTGCAAACAGTCCAAAGCAGCAAGTGCTTGAACAGCAGCTTGAAACTCGGCATAATATTCACTAAATTCCCTAAGAAAGCTGTCCCAAGCAGCTCGACAAATAATGGTGAGCTCTTCATTTGCCAGTGTTAACTGGTCTAGAGCAGCCAACACTTCAGGCGGATGATACCTTATTGTCTTTTTGGTACTATTTACCTTAACCCAGTTTGAAGGTACATTGGCATCTATGGGTAGCTGCATCAAAGCGGCAGGGATTCAGGGGCACACAAACCAAACTACAGTTGCAAGAAGAAGAAAATGGTGTGCAAAAAAATTATAGCTGTCTGGACAACTTTATTGATTAAGGTCTCACAAATAAAAAAATAAACCTACCTCTATCAAATGAGTGGTTCCTGACACACACATAAATTCCAAATTGCCTTTCCCAAGTCGCTTTCTATACAAGCAAATCAAGTTATCCAGTTTCTCCTTTGCCAATTGAACTGCTTTCCTAGCTCTAGCAACCTGCAGGTAACCAGTCGAACCCATAGGATCCAAAAAGATCACAAAATCAAGGCAACAATAAGCACAAGGAGATTGAAATTCAGAGATCTTCATATAAAATACAAACCTCTGGAAATTGGTCGTTAGAAATAATGATTAAGTTTGTTAAATCCCCTTTATCAGCTGCTTCTTTGTTTAGGAAAGATAGTAGTTTTGCAGCATTGCCAAGAACACTGGATGATGAAGCAGTCAAAATCAACCTTTTCAACAGAGCTGACTGCACAATCCCTACTCGCACTTTTTTACTGCAATTGTCTTCATGTTCTTCATCAATATGAAGCCACTGAAGTTTCTTTCCAGCAGATAAAATAGCTTGAATAACTGCAATGAACTATACAATTGGATCATTAGGAATTTATTGGCACATCAAGCAGGGGATTTTAACACAAAGGCCCCACTATTAAAGCTAATGTAAAACAAGGAAAACATAGCATTCTTATCAATGGCTTCAATGCAGGAGGGGAAACAAGAAAAAATTACAGAAGATCAAGTCACTAATTGCAAATTAAAATTTAACTTTCCATTCCTTCATCAGTACATATCCCAAACAACCTGCCAATCAAAAGACTTAAGAAATCATAGTGCCAAAATTCCATATTATAACATTGAAACAATTCCAGGCATATGAAATATAAAGAGCCATATGAACTTGACTACTTGAGTACTAGATACTCTCATGCTGCTTGCACAATAACAAAGATAAAGAGGGTGATTATACCTCTGCTGGGGTGGCAGTTCGATGGAAGATTCTTGTTATTCCACGCTGAATATCAGGAGATCTTCCTAAAAAAGTTAAAACCGAGGAAAGCACAGAGTAGAATTCTGGTTGTCTAATGGTTACATCAGAATCTTCCCCATCTATCTCAACGATACTTTGTGAGACTTTATAACACCCCATAGACAAAGCAATTTCAGAAACAGCATCAAGTCGAGCAGATATCATGGTTCTATCACATAAAGGATGAGTCACCTGTTTAACGAAATAACTCTTAAGGTAAAATCATGGTTTAGAAAAAATATGGACAAACCACCAGAAATAAGACCAAGTTTTATCTCACCTACCCAGTGTCTAAGAAGCCTCGATCCATAAATAGTAAGGGTATGGTTCATGATTTGCAGCAAGGAGCCAGATTCAGATCCATCTGAATTATTCCTCAGAATCTGGAGATAGCAAAAGCATCCATTCAGAGTTAAACAAGGCTTAATAGAGAAGCACAAAGTTCTTAAACAGATGTACTAGCTTCAAGAACCACTCTAGCCACCAGCAGTTTTTTAAAATCGAATAATGTACAGATTACTTTACCCAAAAGTCATTGCTAACTAATAACAAACTTCCAGAGTTCCAACCAGGTACCACTGATCAAAAAATATTACACCATGCAGATTTTACCCTGTGTTATCAGTCTCTCGTACAATGCTTGCCAAGCCAAATATTTACCAAATCATTTTACGAGCCTAAACTTGTTCCCAACTAATCACAAGGTCGACAAGATATATTAATAGGGTACACTTGTTAAACCTAACAATAACCGCAAATATCCATTAGGACACCCACGAGCTGATGACAAATTTCTGATGCCATTTTGTGACTGGACAGCCCAACAACAACTCAGATAAGAGCAACTTGGCAGTAAAGGAAACTAATATTCTGAGAAAATCTCAGTAATAGACACATACACAAAATGATAAAACAATTACCTCTAATCGTTGAAGTGTATTTGCTGAAAGATTCATCTCCAAGCTGCTCGATAAGGAACGAAACGAAGCTTCAAGGCACATAATTCTTTCAAATCCAAATTGCTTGAGATGACGAATGGTTAAGGCCAATGCTTGTAAAGCCAAATCTGGCATGTTCATAACTCCCTTAAAGCCAACAAATTCAAGAAAAGTAAATTAATACATTAGAACAAAACCAGCAACAAACAACGGCTTAGGGGAAGAAAGAAATCAATTTAGTAGTATTACAAGGAAAAAGGTAGGAAAGAAGCAAAAATTGCTATCTAAGGAGCAGCAAAATATTGTTTAATTTCAACAGGATAAAATATATACATATAGTTGACCAAACAAGTTATCCAAAGGTTGACAGCTAAGAGTTAAACAAACCACAATACTAACTTCATTCAAAATCAATGTTTCTATCAGTGTGCAAAAATGTAGGGGCCAATGTCACACCTGAATTGAAGAGTGAGAATATTCCTGTTTTGTTGCCTCCAAAGACTGATTCACATTACCGGCTAAATTATCTTCAACCATCTTCTCATATACAGACATCACTTCTGCAAGTGCGCCACCACCCTTGAAACAATCACAAGAGGCATGCTCCAGACGAACATTTGAGGCAGGTCCAGCATATGCCAATAGCAACTGATACAAGAATTTTTATATCAGTTAAAAGACAGAGCCAGATTATATTGGTTCATCTATAAAAATATTCTACATGATACCCTTTTTTTGTTTTCCATAAATGAATGAGCCAGATGCTTTGACCAGATTTTTAGTTAATATTCAAAATTATACAAGGAAATGCATTTCAACCGAAAATACTAGTGAGTGATAAAAGTGTACAGGACTAAGTTTACCTAATTATACAATTGGTAAGCTCCAAAGACTACATTCTAACTCTTTTTCCAGTAAATGACTCCTTGCAGCTCTACTTTCCCACTCATAACCATATACCAAAAGATTCCTCTTCTTATACTGCATTTTCTCTTATAAACAGCTGTTAAGTATATAAATCTATAAGAACAAAGTCATTTCCAAGACTTTCAATACATTCCACTCTCCAACTTCCTCAACATGGTTATTTCAGTTTCTTCTTTTTTAAACAGGGTAGCTTAATTTTGATAATTAAATCACTTAATATTTCCTACAAGGGCCTCTCTTAATATGGCACTGCACAAACTATAACAGCAATAAAGTAAGTTTTACAAACCAACAAAGGATATACCTTTTCTGTTTGCTTCGAAAGCGGTTCTCCAAGCAATAACTCAGCAGGTGCCAAGCTAAAAACCACAGCTTCAAGCCCGCTCCTCATAACTCCATCATCAAACTCCCCATAAACAACATCCCCCGTTGAAATCTCCACTCCAACAATTCCAACCCTCACATCAACCGCACCAGAGCCTGAAACAGACCCCGAAAACTCCAAACCTTTCTCCACAACGCAAACCAAATAATTACTCTCTCCACCACACCCTTCTCTTTCCCTCCCACATCCTCCGCGGCTTCCAGCGTAGCCTTCGTGTATAATGCTGACAACCCCTGCAAAACGGTCCAACTCGGTTCGAACCATGTGCCTTAATCGCCGCCGTTTCTGTCTGTTTCACCACTCCAACCTTGTATCCAGCACTGACCAGCCTCCTCACGTGGACATTCAGTCGAAAAGTTGGCACGCTAGCCGTTAAGAAGTTGCGGTCCACGTGGGCATATATTCCCAACACTTTCGCCGCGATTTCCGCATCCTTCCCGAAGAATCGGAACCTGTAACCGACTTCCACCATGAGAAGAACATCCGGGTATTTGTTTTTTAAATCACCACTTGCTGTTCTAGTGGGGTGTACTTTTTGGGGTCGGATTCGGAAAGTTCGACGGTAGGTTCAAGAGGAGGTGGTGGAGAAGGTTCCAGAAGTTTCTGGAGAAATTTTTGGTGGAGGGAGGGATTAGACTGAAGAGGAACAGGGTTGTGGGTGTGAGGGGAAAGCGTGGTTTTGGGTTTCTTAGGAGTGGAAGTGGGGTGGTTGAGAGGAGTTTGCGCTTTGAAGGGGAAAAAGAGACAGTTGCTTTTACGTTGGGCGATGGGATTGGCGGTGACGGAGGAGAAGGAGAAGATGAAGGGTTTGCTGGTGGAGTTGGGGTGGATGGGGTTTTGGGTTTGGGGGCAAAAAAACGAGAAATGACTTGTTGCTTTTGCTTGCCCATTTTTGGGCGATCAACTCATCCACCAAAATGAACGGATTTTCAGAGAGATGGCTTTCCAGAGGATGGAGCAATGGAGGGTATTGTCCATTTGGCGCGCTTTCCTTTCTGCCAATTACGCAGCTTTTACGATGAACAAGTTTCGCCAAACAAGACTAATCAGCGGAGCCCACGAATTGAAATAGTTTGGACATTGGGCCTTTGATAACGGTCCTTAGAGTCGGGCTAGTTATAATGTCCTTTCATTCGGCGAAGCTTGAGTCAAATGCGCGGTCTATTACCAAAATTTTAGGATTATTTGTATTTTTCTTTTTTTGAAGGACTTTATTATGCAAATACTGTGGGAAGTGCCAAAATGTTGCACTGTCTCAGCTTCTTTTAAACCTTTTTCCATTTGCCTCCCTCCCTATTTTCCTCTCTCTCCTTCTCCGTACTCTGTAGTCTGTACCCAAAGACTATAAAGAAACAATTTGCCGCCGGAAAGTTTGAAACTGTAAAGCTTATACAATTTCGGTGGGTAATTTGGGGAGAGGAGAGAGATGGTTACGTCACCGGTGGTGAACACGTATCCACTGTCGAGCTACACCTTCGGCACCAAAGAGCCGAAGATGGAGAAGGACACGTCCGTCGCGGATCGCCTTGCTCGCATGAAAGTCAAGTAATTTTATCACTTTCTCCATTTTATTTTATTTTATTTTATTAGATGTTTTGCAGGATTTGAAAAACCCTAGATAAACCTCAATTCTCCTGTTTCGTTTTTTGAGAAAGCCTACCTATGGTAGAAATGTTAGCTTCCGGTTAAATTCGTGTGTTACTTTGCTCTATGCTCTTTCAGTAACGTTTACAAAAAGCGAGAGACAGAGAACTAATCTTCAAATTGCTTATGCTGGACAATTTGAATTGGTTTGGTCAATGATCTAAGAGTCGAAACCCTAGCTTCTTCACTTTTCTTAGACCATTTTGGGAACTGATGGGATCTCGTAGATCAAAACGAAACTACTGATAAAAAATAACCAATATAAGATCTGAACTGGGATTTGGATTGTGTTTCTAATGTTTTAGATTAAGGAAGAATTGTGCCTTCTTTTGCCTTTTCCGGAACAGTGAGCTTTGTTAATTATTTGTCCCCCACCGCAAAAGTCTGCAAATTCAGGCGCTAAACTAAGAAAGTTTCCATTGAAGGATTAATTGTGGATAGAACAAGTTAGTGAGAAGACCCGTATGCTGAAACTTTGCTTTATAGAAGCTCAAGTTTGTGATTGCTTCTTTTGGTTGCAAGTTGCAGTTATATGAAAGAAGGTATGAGGACAAGCGTTGAAGCAATTTTACTGGTATGTTAGTGTGCTTCTTTTTGGCCATTACGTGAAAATTTATGGTAATAGTTTTTGCTCCTAGTTTCCTACACACAATGCTCACAGTCATATTTTAACTGTTTTTATTCTGAATTATTTATATGATAAACCTTTGTGGCCTGCTTTTTGTAGATTTCATTGGAAACAAATGTTTTTTGTAATAAGATTCAGCACATTGAAACTTCAGAAAAACTTAATGCTCTAATTGTATTTAATTTTGTGATACCAATATCGTGCATTGTTATGGGATGATAAATGTGTTTGATGCGGATTTTGTGCTTTGTCATTCTCTGAGGAGGTAATATTAGAATACCCTGTACTATTTGTAGTACAGTAAGATAGTAACTTAAACATTTCCTGTACAAAAGATTCAGAACACCCTGTAGGAATTTGAAACTACCATATTCGAAGATGTAAACTGCTAAAAGTTTACTTGTTCCATATTTGGTTGAATAATAAAGATCATTCAACTGTATGATAAAGCCTCTGATTCTTGCTTTTCAATTTAAGGGTTAATTTATTTGTCTGTAAGGTTGTTTGTTAGTTGTTTAACAAACAAGGAAAAGGTTTATTTTGGTTTATCCGCTTTTCATTTAGACCAATGCTGCTCCAAAATCACATCTTGATACATACTTAAGCATCAGCAGTCAATATATACTTGTCATTGCTCATTTTTTATCATATGAAGGGAGGTTGTTTTCACGTCTCAGAGGTCTCTAGCTTGTGCATGTGTTTACATATGACCACAGCAGTCAACCTGTCTGAAATTTACAACTCTGTCTTACATATGTGAAGGGTGAATTGTGCATCAAGAAAAGAGGAATAACATCCTAATACATAAAGGACTCCTTTTTTGGGGCACAAAACTTTTATATGTTTGTTCCATTAAATATCTTAAGGAATTAGCATTCTTGTTGGCATTATGAGGTTGTTGTTGTACTTTTGCTACTTTCTCCTTTGTCCGCAACTTACCAGTTGCCACTGTTGTTTATAGGATGACCATTTTAATTCTTGCTCTCTAATTTCTTATGCCATTTTCTCATGCAGGTCCAAGAACATAATCATCCTCACATTCTTCTTCTGCAAATTGGGAACACATTCTGCAAACTTCCTGGTGGCCGCCTGAAGCCTGGAGAGAATGGTATCATGTTATTTTTCACTTGTTTCATAACGTCTTTCTTTCTCTGTACATCTTTACTGCTGTGCTATTTTGGCGATGTTATGTCAGTTTAACACCTATGCTCTTCACTTTTGGCTTCAGAGATTGAGGGTTTAAAAAGGAAGCTGACCAGCAAGCTCGGAGCTAATTCACCTGCTCTTGTGCCAGACTGGCAGGTAGAGATTTCTTGTACATATTTTACTAGGATGAGGAGGGCATGTTGTCCTTACAATTTCCTTTGAACTATGCAGTGATATGGTTCGGAACAATTTCCTTATGCTTAGTTGCTTGTTGTCTTGTTGCAGATTGGTGAATGTGTGGCCATCTGGTGGAGGCCCAACTTTGAGACCATAATGTATCCATATTGTCCTCCCCACATCACAAAACCCAAGGTAGCGTGCAGTTATGCTTGGTCTTTGTGTACTTCATGTTGCTATTAATGGTATGCTATCCTTTCTCAACCTCCTCTACTGTTGGCATGCAGGAGTGCAAGAAGCTTTTCCTTGTTCACTTGTCTGAGAAAGAGTACTTTGCAGTACCAAAAAATCTGAAACTTCTTGCTGTACCATTGTTTGAGCTATATGATAATGTTCAGGTAGGGAGTATACCTACTCTCAATCCATTCTTCAACTAGATTTATAATTTGAGTTTTGCAACTTTCTATTCCTTTCATATTTTATTTTTATATTTGAGTTAATAAATATGCGGTGGGAATTCAAGATTTCAAAAGCTTTGTAAAGGGGAGATGGAGAATGAACTATGGATCTCTGGCAAATTACGCTTGGCATATCATATGTTTCTTCTCTAAAATGATGTCTGCTCTTAACAGCCAACATATTTCCTGTCTTAAATTTATATTTTTTTTCTTTCCTCTGGATTTCTACTGCTAATTTCCTGCAATTTAATGGTTATTTAGTCCATATCGCTTCTTCCTTCTAATAAAGAACACTTGCATGTCGAACAGAGATATGGACCGGTCATATCAACCATTCCTCAGCAGCTTTCCAGATTCCAGTTCAACATGATTACTACTTGACTTTGGCATGGATGTCAAGAGTGAACCTTCCTGCTTGCATCCTGACTGCTACATCCAGGAGAATATTACTTGGGCTTCAAGAGTTGACAGCCTGATGGTATTTAGTGAGAGAATTCTGGTACTTGGGTACCCTAAGTTGATTAAGGTGACTGAAACATTGACACTATGGCAAACCTTTGCACCCTAATTTGGTCACAAACCTTTTTATTAGTGTTCACTTTTATTATAGTTTAGGCCACTGCTGATTATGGTCTGTCTTGCCTGAGTCCCTTGTCACATTGGCTCCCAACTTAGATGGTTTATGGTTTTATACACTTTTAAGAATGTTTAACATGCTATTGTTTTGGGGTATATTGGGCTGTCATATCTTGGCTATGGAATATGTCTGCTATGTTTTCATGTAAAGCTGATTGTGCTCCCAGTGTAATGTGTAAGGTGGATAATTGGCTATGAATCTTGGTGGATGGTTGTTGATTAAACAAGCCTACAATGCTATCATGTATTTGAGCATGCATCAAATCAAAATTTTAGGGTACTTGTAATATTTCTACTTGACAGAATGGAATTATGGTCAACTGGACTGCAGCTGCGGATGGTTCCTTTGTGATGGAATGAAAAAAACTAAAAGCTCCTATTATTTGGATTCCGGGGAAAATTTTAAAACTTTTATTTAATATATAAATGTACATGGAAGTGTGGGAAACAATTCACTTTGTTCAAGGGAAGGATCTTCGATGTTAGATTACTCGGCTTATTTTGACAAATGGTTGGGGGTACGGAATGACATAGATCCACTTTGAGGAAAAACATAAGCTTAAGCAGAAGTGGTAATAGTCCAAACCCTAGGCATGATTGGTCAAGATCAAATAGTCATTCCAACAATAACTTGCTAAGACAAGTCTTGTTGATCGCTTACAAAGTTTAGGATATCTATAGGTTGCTGCTTTCTGGATTTCTTTAACGGAATTTCTGTTAGCCTTTCCCATTGCTGTCCAATGTAGTTCTCGATACCCGGAAAGCATTCTAAACAATGGTGCTGCTTCCTACCTTCTTCAAAACTTTCCTCTCTTCCATCTTTAGTCTAGCATTCAGAGCCTGAGGCCATTGACCCACTGAAGCATGGATGTTGGACGAGAGGACATGAACTCCTGATTCTTTCGAGTCCAACTTAGTGGCTCTCTCTATCACCTTTTCCGCTAACTTCAAGTCACTTCTTACCCTACATCCCCCTAACAAAGCTCCCCAAATAGCAATATCAGGCTTATACGGCATATCCTTCACTAGAAGCTGCGCTTCCTCAAGCTGACCATTTCGGCTAAGTAAATCTACAAAACATCCGAAGTGTTCAAGCTTTGGACTAACTCCAAAATCTCTTTCCATACTGTAGAAAATTTTCCGACCTTCCTCTACCAGGCCTCCATGGCTACAAGCAAACAAAACACTAGTAAAGGTGAAATCATTTGGCTTCAATCCATCCTTCTGCATAAGGAAGAAAATCCTAATCGCATCCTCTGTTCTTCCATGGATAGCCAGTGATTTGATCATAACATTCCAACAAAACACATCATTCTTTTTTATTTTGATAAACAACGTAAAAGCTCTGCTAATATCCCCACACTTGGCATACATGTCTACAAGGGCAGTCCTTACTATAACCCCCAATCGAGGCCAATCTTGTATCAAGAAGTGTATCCGTTTGCCTATCTCCAGAGCACCTAAGTGGGAACACGCCGACAGAACAGAAACAAATGTATATTCATCCGAAACTACACCTTCTAATTGCATTTGCTCAAAAAGATCTAATGCTTCTTGAAATCTCTCATGTTTAGTATAACTCGAAATCATTGAATTCCATGAAACCACATTCCTGCATGGCATTTTCTCAAAAATCTTTCTCGCTGTGTCAAGGTCTCTAGCATCAGCATATGCTCCAATCATCGAAGTCCACGAAACAACATTCTTCTCCGGTATCCTTTCAAACAAATCTCTTGCCTTTGAAAGTTCCCCGACCCTACTGTAACCCAAAATCATAGTATTCCACGAAATAACATCTTTTACCGGCATCGAAACAAACAAATCTATAGCGGAACTTACATTACCATTGCAAACGCATTGGTATATCATCTGATTCCATACTTCCACAGGTTTCACTGGCATATCATCGAAAACTTTACGGGCACCACTTCGTTCGCCCTTGTTTACTTTAAGAGAAGCCTGCATTTTTAAATACATATTAAAAAGCGAATTGGAAACTTCAAAACTTGATTCAAAGCCAGATTTTAGAATCTGGCAATGCACGTTTTGGGATTTTCTACACAACCCCAATTGAGCGCAAGAGTTTAACACATATGGATAAGTGTAATTGTCAGGTTTCAACCCTCT
Organism: Theobroma umbraticum; assembly: GCF_002168275.2. NCBI lineage: Eukaryota > Viridiplantae > Streptophyta > Magnoliopsida > Malvales > Malvaceae > Theobroma > Theobroma umbraticum. The sequence continues at coordinate 6,978,677 of NW_018397254.1, read as the reverse complement.
ATGAGGCAATTCATCAAACACAGACAGGCAATCTTCAAGGGGTCCATTAAAGGCATAGCCTCTAACCATGATATTCCAAGGCATGATTTGCGAGTAGAAAGGAGTACCCATTTTAGAGAAAATGAGATCGGAGTAAACCATGGATCCAAACTCGGTGCTTCGGCGAAGAAATGTGGAGAAAATGTGGAAGTTTTGGCAAAGGGAAGTGGTGATTATGAGGGCATGGATTTGTTTTAACTGATTCAAAGTGCAATGAGGCAATAAATTTGAGATATAAGCCATACATGGTGGTTCACGATCGAAGATTAACTGCTTTTCAAATAAACGCACCAGATCCCGCTATATTGGAAATTGGAAAACGGTACAGCTTCATGTCGGATATCAATGGTATACGTGTAACCTTTCCTTTCATAATCTTTTCTAGTTTCTTCAAACTTTTTCTTTCTTAAAATAATTTCAGGTGAGCGTCTTAAACTTTATTGCAAATCTAAGTACAAAATAAATATAATATTTTAAAAAGTTCTTAAATTATTTTAAAAATTTTAAATAAATTTATATTTTTAATTAAATTTTTATATATTTATTTTGAATTAAATAACTCTTTATTATTAACATTTATATTAATTAAAATAATATTTATTATTTTATATCACGTATAATATGATATATTGACACTTCATAATAAAAAGTAAGATTGATACGTGAAAAAGTTCCAAACAAAAACAAAACACCGTTGTTACGGTAGAATCAAAACAACTAAAGCCAATAAAAGCAACAAACAAAACATAACTAAAAGCACAAATAATTCATTATAACAAGTTAATATATTACATTAGTTCATATAATATAAAATTATAAGTTCCATTGTAACTAAAGAAAAGTAATCAATATTTAATTATAAAAATTTATTTGATTTAAAATAAAAAATAATTTAATTAAAAATAATAAAAAACAATTTAATTAAAAATAATAAAAATAAAAATTTATTTAAATTTTATTAAATAATTTTTTAAAAAATTAAAATATTATGCTTACAAAATACTTTAATATTGATCAGTAAAAATTTACTTACATATACAGCTTGGCCTTAGGTACAAGATACATGGACGCTTAATTTCATTCTATTGTCACATCTTACTTACTAACTTCTATTATTTGCTTCTCAATTTTTCAAATCCAGATATATAGTGAAAGCAGATAAGAATAAGAAACAAAACAATATTAAAAAAGTAAAAACAATTCAATTTTATTCTAGAAATGAAACCATATACTTTATTTTGTTATTTATAAAACTAAATGTTCAAACAGAAGAATGTAACTATATATTATGTTGCTGTTTGAAATGGCATCACCACCATGGGAGTGAAGAAATTTAGAAACCTATCGCTAATTACTCAGGAAATTGAAAGAAGAGATGTTTTCCGATTAGATGGCAGAGATTGATCAACGATGTGCCTTTCTGGCTATTCCCAATGTGGTAGGAAGCCTTCCAGCGGGTAAACAGCAAATCAAGAAATTAATAGTAGCAATTAGCAAAATAAGACATAGTTCAAAGCTTGTGATTAGTTAATGTTATCCTCAGCGTATGATTAGTTGATCACAACTCATAGTTAAGACTTTCTAAATAAGCATATCTTATCTTTGGTAAAGATAATTATGGCAATTGGTCGTTTAATTAGGAATAAATGATATTACATCCAAGTTTCATCTGATCTCTGTCATGGAGACAACTGACAAAAGTCAACATCAGGTATACGACATGTATATAAAAAAAAAATAAGACATTTATATACCATTCAGCATGTTAACGTATGTACACGTATTTGTATATACTTACAAGGCTTTGGCAGGATCTGGAATACGACAGACAGAGATACGGGGCTGTCTTCTGCACTCTCTCATTCGTTCCAATATGAGCCATTGGCACGCAATATCTTCATTAATCTCTGTTGATTTTGATCGTTTGGCTTCAGGAAAAATTGCCGTTGACATTCGAAGCTTCCGTGCGTCTCTTTGGGTTAGGTGATGATGATGGATATATTATCTTTTAAAAAAAAAATTCCACAAGTCATCCAACATGATCTTTTAGAATATCAAGTGTGTACAATTTTTCTTTCATATTTTGCGTGAAGAATTGAAGGAATCCGAAATGAACTACTTTTCTTCCTCCTTTTAATTAAGGTCATCTAATTATAGGTGTTATCTGTTTCTCACCTAAAATCACCGTATAATTCCAATAGTTAGAGCTTTGTCCCTCAATTAAATTTGCAGCTCAATATCATTGGGATTCCAACATATGATCATCACCAACCTGTGACAACTTTTGCGGCTGAACCGTCATTTTAAAAACCTTTATTTAATCATTTATTCATTTATCCTTTACAAGGAAATCTGTTAAAAAGAGAAATGGGAAAAGAGAAGGTCGGAGAGGGACAAGTGGACAGCATTGCATCAGCAGTCTCGTACAATTAACACCAGCACATGCTTAATTAACATTAGCTCCATGCTTATGATAATCTTGTTTACTAATCTCTCTTATTACTGAAAAGCTACAGTTTAGAAATACAACTGCTCAACGATTTTAATATATGCTATATCGCGCGTATGGTGTGTCACATTTTTTTACCTCAATATCTTCTTTAATCATTAATTTTTCTATGATATTAATTAAGATGACCACGAACATAATTTAGTGTCAATATCACTTGGTTAAGTAACCTAGAGTTAGTCTAATGATTTCAGAACACTTTGCAAACTCCAATTGAGCAGACGGCTCTATGATAATTGTCTGTGACCCACACTTTTAATTCTTCAGCCCTTTTTAGTTGTACTTAAACGATCAGAGCATCAAGTCATTATAAGAAGTTGAGAATAATTTAAAGAGGAGATAAATCAATAAACATAAACGTCTATCAAATGGCAATTCTAATAGATTTTTGCATTGCATAAGGGAGGCAATTCAGAAAACTTGGATTTATTGATTGATGCATATTTAATTAATAAAAAATTTCATATATATATAAAAAAGATATTATCTTTGGCCCGAAGCTTCCTTTTTTCTTATTTGGATGAATCTTTAGCATGACGTCTCAATGGAACTTAAAATTGTCTTTTTCTGTTTTTTTTCTAGAGAAGAGGATGAATGTGTTGAAAAGAAATTATGTTCCTACGTATAATATATATGAATTAAACTAATTAAGTACCAAAAGAATCAATTAAATTAATTAATTCCAGATTACGTCAAATGATTAAATTTAATTAATTGTGTAATTCCATTAAAATAATTCATTGTTCAATGACTAATGAGGATCAGGAGGCGTTTTAATTTTATAAAACGCTTTATAAGATGAAATATTACCATGCATGCCTTGTTTCTAAATTCAGGGAAGCTTAAACATTCCCCCTCATAGAATGGTTAAGTACATGTCTTTTAGAATTAATATATTTTTTTATATTTGAATATATATATATGTATATATATAAATGCATACATATATATATCCGCAATATGTATACACTACAATATTTTTTTCATAGGATAATAGTGTTCTATGTGCATATATCAAACTCCAAATGCAATATGCCGACACTTATTTCTTCCCTTGTGGGAATGAGAAGAACTTGTCAAAAAGCTCTACTTTGACTTGATTTCTCTCTCTCTCTCTCTTTTTCTTTTTTTAATATGAGAGGTAGGTTAATGTTGAAGTTTTCTGAGGATTTCGTCATTTGTGATTTTTTTATAAAGTTTGGTGGGAGAAAAGCTAACTTAAGCAATTGTGTAAGTTAGAATGACAGGAAGCTAACTGCGAAGAAAAAGTCAACCACATGACAATGCAAGGAAAATCGGATTGATAACAGGAATTTCTACACAAGTAAACAAGATCAACCCCTACACAAATTAACATGCGCCAACCAATCCCATTTCTAATGAAGATAAAAAAAAAGAGAGAGAGAGAGAGAGAGAGAAAGAGTGAAAGCTCATGCACATCGGGGATGATTTTCTGGGAATCAAAGAAATTAATAACTACACTAGTTAAATATTTATTGAGCTTTCAATATGACAGCAATTTAAGCAAAATTTTAATCAAGAATCTTAGAAAGTAATTATGAGCCTGTGGTTTTACTTAATTTCTAAGCCAAGGCAAAAGGGCCAGTCTTTCTGAATCATACGCTACCAATGAATCAGCCATCTTAGAATATTGATCTCCCTCTAGTGAGTACACTTCTTCTTTAGCAAACTGTACTTCAAATTATGACTCCCATCACATCGTTTGGTGAGACCCTTTCCTTCAATACTTTATATATATATATATATATATATATATATATATATATAGCATAGACAAAATCAAACACAAACAAAAGAGAGAAATTAATATGTCTTTTATATGGACGCAATTTGTACGAGACTCATCAAGGTGTACAAAACAGTAATGAATTTGTCACAAAGTGTCAGGCTTCGACACCTAATATGACAAGATGCCGAGGTAAAAAACACGTCACATGCATGATCATTGGTTGCCAATGGAATCGAACCAAACTAATTGTTTCATTTGTTCTCTGTACTAGAAATGCAATATTATTCATTACCATTTTTTTTAAGCAATTGGACCTTGGACAGAGTAAAAGAATATTATAACACACCTGGCTAATCCCAAAATTTATTTATTAAGGAACTTTTAAGTTTGTAAACCTCAACAACTATACAATAAATGAATAATTCAACAGCCTTTTTCACGTGTAAATTAAAGAAATAGCTAATGGAAAAAGAAAAAAATAGGAGAAATGTTTTATGGGGTGGAGTGGGGTTGAAGTAAAGTTCATAAAGCAGAGAAATATTGATGTGGCACCAATTGAATTAACCTTTCTGGTTTAATCTTTATTAATATCACCTGTATAAGGATTAGTATCTGTATAAACAAATTCCATTAGAATACTTTTATAAAAAAATGAGTCATTATTTATCAAAGAAAATATTCAATTTGATTGGCAGCAACAATTTCAATATTGAATCTAAGGGAATATATTCAGATACAGGTGGCATATTTATATTAATTTCATGATACAAAGACTAGCTCTAAAGTTTGGTAACAATAGTCAATTGATTTCATCAACCTCTTCCATTTTGGCACGTGTAATAAAAAAAGCTTGTATTGGACAGTGATTTTTTGCTGAGAGATCGAGAAGTTAAAGCTCTCCAAGAACTTTATAAAATAATCGGGGATTAGTTAGTAGGAAGAAGCTTTAATTTGTTAATTATTCAAAGGACCAATGAGAGCTTCAAGTTGACATAACCAAATTATTTTTTTAATTTAATTATATGATAGTATTTTTTTATGTATTAATCCATGCGCGATGACAAATTTCTTTCTCATTTAAATAATGTCTCTCCCAATTTGAAAACGTAGATACAATCTGTCAAAATACAGCAATTTCATTAGAGAAAATATTTTATTTACTAGTTTATGAAGTAGTACCAACAAGAGTGAACAGCCGATAATTGGCAATGATTGATTAATCATTGCATAATGTTCATCTGACCAAGTAATCACTAATCGGGCCTATTCATTCGATCATAATCGGGACCAACCAGATTTTTCCAAATAATGTGACAAAGCATAGGATACGCGTTTTAATTATTTGTACAAACACTGTTTATTTAATCGAAAATGTTTTTTTAATCAAAATCACAAATTGATTAATTTGGATGGTCAAATTTATGCACCAATTGCCAAGGATTTCACCATTAAAATAAGCTGGAAACGATGCATTGGACAAAACTTCAACCTGTCGGTCTTGAAAGAACAAAGAGATCACATTGTAAAATACTAAAACGAGTTCAATTCCCCCCCTTTTTACTATTTAAACTAAGCAAAGAGGAGTAATTGATATGCAACAAATTAAACCACTATCCATTCCACCTATGTCAACTTGACATCAGGGCCTTTTAACAATTTTATCAAAGCTTTAATGTAGGTTCTAAAACGCTGCAAGAATAGGACCATCTTTTGGTTCGAGCTGTCGCCTCTTTACAGAAACCCAAGTGAATATTTAAGGGTTGAGGGGTTAAGGGGTTTAGTTCTCACTTCTCACAATAGTTAAAATTTATATATAATAACGCATTTACATAGATTTCTTTAAAGTCAACTAATGTTTTTCTTTTTGTAATTAGTGTCATCTCTAATATTAAATTTGCCCTTATTCCCTTAATGGAAAATAGGTTCTCAAACTTTTAGATTTTGGGTTTAATTTTTATCGGTAAGCAGATTTGCTTCAAGTTTATATCTTTTTTTAATTATATATTTTATTTACTGATTTTATGTGTTAATTGACTTTCCTCTTGAGCACGTAATTATTAATATATTCATTCATATGTAAATATATTATTAAAAAAAGTCATACCAAAAATATATATATATATATATATATTGAGAAAATGGTTGCGATCATGTCTTAATGCGCACGTAGGAAGGTATAAAAACGTTCAACACTTTGATTTTTGGGAAATTGACTTTGGTAAAAGGTGGTGATCCTAACCCTTTTTTTGATCCCCTGGAGAAGGAGGAAAGAGGATGAAGACAGAGAACCTTCTGAGGATTAAGATGGCAGTAAGGCACCACAGACACTTGATTGGAATCACTCAAAAACTCAAAGGGCACCGGAGAGTGGGGTAAAACTTAAAAGCATGTCGATTCTTGGATTCTTTGCCTGCGTTTGTTTGTATGACATAAGCATTTTTTTTTTGTCTCTGCCTTATTAAATTGTTAAATGTGGGTATTTTCTTGTTTCTTATTCAGAAAATGATTATTCAAATTCAACTCTCTTCTTTCTTTCTTTTTGTTTTCTTTCTTTCTTTTCCCCAATGATTAATTAAAGGTTAGTAGCAAAGTCATATATAGCCATCGGTTTGTAATGGTGTGAATATTTAATTCTATTCTTTATGATACTTTTATTCATTTTAAATTGAACACCTATAGTTTTATTTGGGAACATTCAAAAATTATAATATTAAACACTTATAGTATTAAAAATAAAAAAAATAATATAAAAACCATAATTTTTTCTTAAATTGCCAGGAAAAAACAATAAAAAAATATGTATATTTAATTAGAAATGTAAAAGGTAAACCAATACAAAAAAATTAGCTTAGGGGTCTAATATCCACCAAGTGTTGACAAAGTTATGGATAAGAGTAATCATAAAGGCTTGCAAACAGCTTAAGAGTTAGAACTTAGAAGCAATTTCAACGAAAGTATAAAGAAATTATGCTTACCTGGAAGATATTCCTATGTACCAAAAGACGAAAAAGAATGAAGGTATATATTTTACCAGCTAAGTGTGGTCCAAAGACTGCTTAGCGTATTTTTTTTTAATCTTTTCCTTAATTAAAGACATCGTAGGTTAGGTATCACGAAGTCAATTAAATGTAATTAATCAGCATTGCTTTTGAAGATAGGGTAACATCGACATTTCCTCGGCTTTAAAAGAATTATTCTTTCTTCTGCAATGAAAAACTAAAAAAAAAAAAGAAAAAGGAAAAAAGGATAAAGAAAAAGAAAAGGTCTCTTTATTCGACAAAGATGATATTCATAGCTCACAATTAAGTACTACCACTACTAATAGTATTAATTTCGTTTCCTCATTAAACTAGTAACTTACAACTAATCTTAGCTTTATACTTCTTAAGCCTTTTTGGGTCGGCTATTTATTGCTTTTGCTCCTTCTCCTGTAGACTGCCTCTAACCTCATAGCCTTTGGCCATCTCTCTCTCTCTCCCTCTCTTTGTTTTCTTTTGTCTCTCTGATAACTGATAAGCCAAGTTTTTAAGCTGTAACAAGGCAGGCACGGTCTCTCAGGCAAAAAGAATGGGTTACAAGCCATCTGACAAGCCAAAAGCTAAGCACAGGAAGGGCTTATGGTCACCTGAAGAAGACCTGAAGCTCAGAAACTACGTCCTTAAGCATGGCCATGGTTGCTGGAGCTCTGTTCCCATCAATGCAGGTCAGTTCATCGCTCTTCTTAATTCACTCCTTGTCAGACATTTCTAAACCCTTTATTTTGTAGTCTTTAACGGAACAACTAGCATTAGAAAGAATGAACCTTTTGTTATATTGATATTGAGTCCCCTGTAATATTCTGGAGTTTATTTGTATCCAAGTGCATTAGGGATGGCATTCTCTTAGAGGGTTGTGTTTGCTGCTGATTACTGAAGTGCACCTGGGCTTTCTTTGCTTTGAGAGTAATTAATCTAACTCAGGCTTATTATTACTATTTTAACTTGTGCCAAATTGGGACATGGGAATTGGAGTGAGCTTGGTTTTACCGACACTGGTGTAAGATTATGTAATGTTCGAGGACCAAGTTGTTCTTTATTTTACTTTTGTTCTAACTATTGAGCAAAAAAGGTTTGTTTCTTCCAAGGTAACTCGTGTCATGGAATAAATATTTCTGTAATTTGGTTTGGCCGTCTGCCTAAAACATTCATTGCAATTGTCTTGGCAATCGTTGTTCCGCTCCTACTCAAGTCAACAGCAAACAGTTCGAGGTAAAATCTTGAGTTAAAGGAAAGCGATTGATTCTTTTATTGTGTGTGAGAAAAGAAAAAGAAAGAAAGAGAAAGTGAAGGAGATTGATGATGACATCCATTTCAAAATGACTAAAATAGCCTCTCAACACTTTCCCCCGTTTTGGTCCTGACGGTTGTAAATTTGTAACTTTACATCTCAGGTTTGCAGAGGAATGGGAAGAGCTGCCGATTAAGGTGGATTAATTACTTGAGACCAGGATTAAAGAGAGGGATGTTTACACCACAAGAGGAGGAGACAATCCTGACCCTTCATCATATGTTAGGCAACAAGTAAGTTACGAGGTTGTTCCATTTACTAATACACCCGGCTGTATTTAAATTTTTACTTTTCTAGAATGAAACCAATAGACTCACCCTAGTTTATATGCCCTTAATGAAAATTTGGTTGACTTTTAATATAATTCATACAATTCTTGGGTTAATTAATACTCTTATTATAATCAGCAATCACTTAACTCCTAAATAATAATAATCATTAATCTTGCAACTATTCTAAGGGATAGTATAATTTCGAATTTGGTTGTAACTGCCTCCAACGGGCCAAATTAACCACATTGTTACAATGAAAACAGGTAGTTCCAAAGTCAAACTGGAACTCCAATCAATTGTTATGATCAATATAAATTATGCTAAGCAAATGCGGACTTTTCCAGCTAGAGCCTGTTGATTCCTTTCGTTCAGCAATAATCCTGAATCGTTTTATATTCTAGTCTAGATTCTAGAATAGCAGTAGTAATAGTGATTTAGAGAAACACACAATTGTCATTAACCATGAAGGCGGCCGTTTTCAGTTTTACGAGGCACTGACGAGGATGATGTATTTTCTATTGCACTAGGTGGTCCCAAATTGCACAACATTTGCCCGGAAAGAACAGACAACGAGATTAAGAACTACTGGCATTCCTATCTCAAGAAGAAAGTGGCAAAAGTTGAAGAATCAGAAGCTAAGACCAGAACTCACTACACCACTTCAAGCTCAGAAAACACAGAATCTATTCTGTCTCCCCAAACCGTAATAGGCCAAATGCCAAGCTATGACTCCTTGCAGCACTTTGAGAAACCATCGATAGATATCGATCAAAGTTTTCCACAGCATTTTGACTTTCCTAAAGAGCCTCAAAGGAGCTCCTTGCCAAAGCTATTATTTGCAGAGTGGCTATCGCTAGATCAAGAAGGTGGGAGCTTCGCAAATTCAGTTAAGCCTGTGACTTCCTCAGACGGCTTTAATCAAGGTTCGAGTTTAAACTTCCAAGATCCCTTCATAAATGGATATTTGCTAAACGGGGGAGCATTTGGCAGTGATCTTCATGATGGACTAAGCAATTCATCAATAAATGAAATATTTGGCTCGCAATTCAAGTTCGAAGCCCAGATTTCAGGAAATGAGTTCGTCGATTCTATATCCGGGGATGACATATGCAGTAATTTCAATATTAATAATGATGTAATGTACATATAAGGGCAGCTTTCCATGGCAACTTTCAAGGGAGAATAACTTCTAATTTTACTTATAATTAATATATCGGCAGATGTTAGCAGAAACCTGGAATAAGCTACTTTACTTTCCAATATAGAGACACACCAAACAGGCTACAAGGAGCCTCAGAGTTTAATTAGTTGTTATTCTTCCATGAAGTTGTTCTTGGAGTACTCCTTGGATGTGTCTAAGTACAGAGGAGAAAAGGATTGTATCTTCATATTGCTTCTTTATGAACAGAAATGGTTATATATTTCTCAACTTTCTGATTTCTTCTGTGTCTGC
>NW_018397254.1:6925382-6968228 GCF_002168275.2 Theobroma umbraticum | reverse complement strand
ACTTGGGAGAAAGTCTGAGGGGTAGCTGGTGTCTCAAATATTTCTGTGTAAACTCAAAAGATTAACTAATTAAACAACAAATTCAGGCATTAATTAACTCAGGCGCATGCATTAAGGTAAAGTTACCTGAATTTCGTCTTCTTTCTATAATATCGGACATGTTTTCAGTAATTATGTCCAGTTCTTGGCGACGATTAGCATTCAGCTTTGATAGATTAGCTTGTGTTCTTGTATCAATATATTGCTTTCTTACATTAGCAATAATACCATCTGCAAGCCAAAACAGATATAGGAGACCAGAAAAAAAAACAAAAAAACATCACACTTACCCAAGTGTGATCAATACTGCCTAATTTCCACCGCGATTAACGTTAAAAGAAAAATGGAAACGTCAAAGCAATATGTTGATTCAATTAGTTCTTAACCTATATTCTCCTTACGTTTCCTTTGGTTGTTTAACAATCAAAGATTTAATGTAAACTATAAACCAATTTCTGGGGATATTTACCAAATCTAATAAAGCTGTATGGTCTTGTAATTTTCCCTACGAGGCTATGATCAAACTTGTCAAGCTCCTTCTGCAGATCCTGCAGATAACGGAAAGCTAGTTTTCTTGGATAGGAAGAATCGCACAACGTGATGAAGCAGATTCCATTCACGACCAAATAGCTTAAGGTAAAAAAAAAAAAAGAGCAAAAGGGGAAAAGATCAAGTAGCGTAATAAATGATTTAGAGGATGATGAGTAGCTTAATTTCTTGGGTCTGACATATATATATATATATTCTAGGCTTTCAATTAGTAATGAAGAGATGGTCCAAATATATGGAAACTTTGAGCTGTCATGCTCTAAATATAGCAACCTCTATTCGGATAATTAATCATCGTTGCCCCAAAAACTTAAATGAACTTGTACAAAAAATTTAATCAAGTTTTATGCAGCAAGAAAATGAAAGTATGAACATATATATATATATATATATATTATTTGACGTAATTAATTTACAGAGAGAAAAGAGAAAGGGGTACTTGAAAGAATGATGATCAACGCGGATGGTCATTTTGGAAGGTGGTAAAGCTCCTCTGGAGATTTCTTTGATTAAGAATTCTCCTTGTTGCTTGTAATACGAGAAGTTGTCATTCTCTGTATTCACATACCTTGCCCCTTGAGCCAGTGGCAACCCGTCATTCACCCTTCCAACAATTGTTAGCTTAACCATTTCCGAAGGAAATTTCTCCTAATTAACTTGGTTACAAAACAAAACTTTGTCTCGCTCTCCATGGCTTATATACAGATAAGGGGAGCCAAAGCCTCTTTTTGAAGGCAAAGAGAACAGCTGATGGAACTTGGACATGAGGTTATACCCTTTGGTTGTATGCAGAAAGCATAAGAAACCCTGTACCGTGGTGAAGCCAAATTATAGGGGTGCCAATAAAGTAAGCATGACCAAAAAAAAGTTAATTAGTACTAATATATTTGGAATAAATTAATGAATATCTCATAAATTTTGTAAAATTTATGGCTTGCTCATGTGTTTGAAAATCCATAAGACTGCTGATAATTTTAAATCCCACATTTGATATTTATGATGATTTCTTTTGTATGCTTACAAGTCACGCCAAAGTAAAAGAACATGGAGGATCTATATATAAGGCTGGCTTCTGATCTCCTCCCATTAAAACATTCCACTATCGTGTCTGTATGTATTAATTCTCCTTTCTCTCTCTCATTCCCAATTTCTTTCACTTCTCTAATTTTGGAAACCCCTAAGCATATTGTTAATTAAGAAACCAGTTATGCATTATCAACATTTTACTAAAGTATTAAAGTTTTGGTTTGATGTAGGAATAATATTTCATCTCATGAGATGTTTTGAGTTTCAAACTTAAGATAATTTCCTTTTAAGTACAATCAGATAAGATCAAAAAGTGAGAAACTAGATTGCTCGAACTTTATTTGTCGTCTAAAATATGACACCTCTTATCATTTATAGTTTAAGAACAATAACGTCGCATGATTCTATATCTCATTTTGAATAAATCAAAATTTTTTTAAAAAAGATATAAAAAAATAATCTTTTAATTAAATGTATGCAACACGTGCCAAGATTTTAATCCAACCTTCATATCATCTTAAGCTCTCCTCACATGTCATTAGGACAAATAAATTAGTCTATACACTCTCGTTCTTTTATAATGAAGGAATGAAACAAGATTATGTAACCAAAAATAAGCAAGAAAAGAATAAAAAAAAATTATATTCACTAGAATACAATATCTATACAAGAGCAATGTTCAAAAACCTCAAGGGATAGGGAATGAGCTCTCTCATCCTGCGCACACACACACCACCCGACATCCTTGGCCGGGGTAAATTATGGTCAAGTTTGTGTAGTAATAGCAGTAAACTAATCACTCAAATAAATTGAGAAATAGAAAATTTTCAACTATAATTCCAAAATTCGTGGTTTTTCCATCCTTTCATTACAAAACAAAATATCAATGGCATAATCCTATCTGATATCGGGTTAGAACGTATAAAGGTTGAGGGTTGGAACCTTAATTAATCCTTTTAAAACGTACTACATGTTAAAGACATCCTTTCACTTTCACAGACAAATTGACAAAACAATCATATGTGCTTGCAGACTTGTGCATTTCAGGTTTGATGTTGGTCAAATAATCATGTCAACACAAACAAGCTAGGTGATCGATAGCTGCATATGAAAGGACAATTTCGAGTTCCCACATTACCAGGTATGACGGGAAAGAGACAGTGTTCATTACTGTGCGCATCTGCAAATGCATTTGACCCTTTAAAGAAAGAAAAAGTCGATGGAAACTGTAAAATCTCCCCCTGCAACGCTGCCTGCATTAAAAGGTTTGTCCACACCCTCATTTGGCTTTTTACTCGAAGTCCCAAACCCTCTAGACATAACCAGTAGTTCACTTTCTTTCTCGTTTCTCGCTGTTTCCGAAATTGAGGATTATCCTTGTTTTCTCTGCACTAATTAATTCCTTCTTTTCTTTCCTTTGCTTTCCATTAGGATAATTTTTGACTTGTTTGTCAAGAAAACTCCTCTGTCTAGAGTACAAATACAAAGCTTTCCTAGAAAGTCACAACTTTCTCTCTCTTCGTGGGCAGTTTATCTTTTCTCACCAGACTTAAAATCTGTTCTAGCTGGCTCTTATTAATGATGCTCTTTCCCTGGCATTTTAGGTTCTATTCACGCGATTTTCCTTCATTCATTTTGATGAATCCTCTTGCAGTTGCATGTACTTTAAAGGTGAATACAAACATAAATTAATGCAGCAGTCAGGCCACGGATTCGGAGTCCTTGACTGCTACATTTATCTCCTTATTGACACCAGGTTTCATTGTTCAATCTTATCTATTGATTCTTTTTTCACTTTTCTCTCTTTCTCTCTCTCATTTAATTGTTCTTGATTGCTAAAGCTGATCTGGGTACTCTTTATGTGAATGAAGAAGCGAAGAAGATGGGAAGAACACCTTGCTGTGACAAGGAAGGAATGAAGAAAGGGGCATGGACTTCTGAGGAAGACAAATTGTTGGTTCATTACATCAAGGAACACGGCCATGATTGCTGGCGTACCCTCCTAATGCTTGCAGGTTTCTTTCCATTCCTGGTTCTTCTTCTTTCTTGAGAGAGAGAGAAGGAAGGGAAGGAGAGAGAGAGAAGCGAGTTTCGTACGATATGGTAAGGGAGAGTGGGAAAATAGGCTGTTTTGGTCCCTGCTGATGCTTGAACGAGTCAATGACACAGATGTCTCTGTTGGGGGTCTCATGGAAAGAGCGAGAGAAAGGGATTTCTCTCTAAGGAAACTATTTCTTTCTTTTTTCCTTAATTATCATGAACTTCCAGTTTCCTTGTTGGCTTTTTCTATTGATAATTGTTTGTCTGCATCTTCAAGCTATAAATTATGTGGGGCTTTTCTTTGAAGTTTGATCAATGCGGTGTCTGTCAAAGCACGTGTGTCAGTGACACTTCTAATTAACGTCAGAAAGTGGACTCCAATTGCACTAACCCGCCACTGGAATCCATTTTTATAAAGGCCAATTATCCAAGTACCACTGGCAAGCACCGAAACACCTCCTTTTATGGAGTTTTATTAGACCTTTATCTTTATTTGACTAAATCAAAGCTACTATAGATTCTTATTCGCCGTATGAGGTTTCCCAGATCCTTACTTGAAAAGTTTTCATTGAATTCTTTTGAAAAGCTCTGAAATGGATTATTGCGAGCTTAGACATTTTAGTGCGATGAAATTTTAAAATCAGTTAATGGATTTGACAAGGTTTGCGTCAATGTGGGAAGAGCTGTCGGCTTCGGTGGACAAATTATCTTCGCCCTGACATCAAACGAGGTCCGTTTTCTTCTGAAGAAGAAGCTTGTATAATCAGGCTTCATGGCATGCCCGGTAACAGGTATTGCAAATGAGTCATCGTTTTTGTCTTTTTGTTATGTTCTTTATTTTGGTGTTGATTCACTCCATCGGTAACGCAAGCTTCAAGAAGATGACGAAATAGTTTCCATCCTTGTTAAGTGCAGAGTTCATTGAGTTTTTTAGGATCTGAAAGCACAAACCGTTCTGCGATACACAATCATGAACACTGAAGTCCTTCATAAGAAAAGTATGATTTAGCATTTTGCTGTGAATAGATTAAGAAGAGCTAGTTTGATTTGTCTACAAACATGATCGTAGTAAAGAAGTAACATTTATAGCTGGTTTCTGCTGCTTGTTGTGAACTGGAATCTTTTGAACAAGCGAGCTTGTTCTTTCTCACAAAAAACTTGTCATAATGCTAAAAGCTAAGGTGTTCCTCCCTGTTCTTGGAGACTGGGAGAGCATTTCCCCCGTCACTAGTTATGCTGATAATGTCATTGACAAACTGATCCAGGGGAACTTTTTCTTAGCCCATACATTCCTGTTAAATAACTACCATTCTCATATAAAGAAAATTGCTGAACTTCATGTTTGAGATTATAACTCCCTATGAGAGCATAATTTCAATGCTGAACAGATATATTTTAAAACTTCTCTCAACTCAAAAGAAGACTAAAATGACTAAATGTACTGAATGTACCAAATTCCAGGTGGGCTACTATAGCATCTCATCTGCCAGGAAGAACAGATAATGAGATCAAGAACTTCTGGAACACCCATCTTAAGAAGCGCCTCCTTTCCACCGGCAACATACTGCAGACCTCCCTGTACCCTTCCGACTGTGAACCAAGCACTATAAAATCTGAGTTACCTTCAACCCGCCATACCGTCCAATGTGAAAGCGTCAGGTTTGAGGGTGGGGCCCGCTTGTCAATAGAATCATCAATGCTGCGTTCCTCATCAACAAGTAAAACTGACTGTGACATCTTTCTCAAGGTATGGAATACTGATGTCGGAGAAAATTTCCGGAACATTGCAAAGCTTCCTAAGAAAGAAGAAGCAAGTGAAGCTCCTATGTCTCAAACATCTTCATGAACAAAACTTGAATCAAGTTCGTACATTACATGTGAAGAAAGATACACCATTTCCTGTGGTTCTGACACAACCCCTGAACAAGCTGATAGCTATAGGACAGGTTAGACACGATAGCTTCTTCAGACTCCATCAGCTCCAATGAAATTTCAGATTCTTCAGATACAGCACGGAAGCTGCTTTTAGATATACCTCCTGGTGCTGGCATGGGATTTTTACTGAACCAAACAGATAATTTTTCAACCTTTCTAGACGTTCAATGCAATTGAAAGGCTTTTTCCAGTCTTCCCTACCACTAGAAGAGAAATTCTGAAGCTAGTGATGCTTTCTGTCGAAGAAATAATCTTTTCTCTGGTGTTGAAGTGGCAGACAGCAATGGCGCGAGCCAACAGTATTTTGAAGGTTGAATATGTCAGTTATAAGGGCTAAAACGATGCAGTTTTTTACTTTACCAAGTTCATTTGTTAAACGCTGGTTTCTTTGTCGTTTCACTTAGTAGCTCTCTAGTTCAGTTTTGCGACATTACTTTGTGCCGTTTAGGTTGTTTCTATTTGTCCCTATGTTGGTCTCTTTGTACGCACTGTAGTGTTGTCGTTTTGGGTTTTCCAGCCGAGTTTGTTTGTACCGTTGCTGGGTTTTCTGTGCTCAGCTGACTGGTTTTGATTTTTAGTTTTCCAAAGGCTGAATCTGAGGCCTTCACTCAATTTCTTGAAGTATAAAAACGTTAATGGAAATTTAACCGTTGAGCTTTTGATGCCAATTTTCCAACTCTTTGATCTGTTTGTATTTCTCTCCCGATGTTTCCTCTGTGTTCATAGCGTTCACCAATCCCAGAAATTTTCTTGTTGAAATTTCATCACTTTCTTTATTACTTTTGGATATCTGAGCTCTTTTATATTGGCGCCATCTGTAATTCTCTTTTAGATCTTTGGGAAGATACGGCTAGGAGGAGGTTAAAGCTTGGATATAGCAGGTTGCTTTCTTCATAGTGTGCCTTCCCAGCAACTTCTCAAAAGTCAAAAATGCCTAAATAGGAACCAAGTAGGGAATAAGAATTTCGGGTTTTGTTGTCGACCAATCAGTACTCAAATCACTGAAAATGGTTTTGTTCACTAGGTTTCAGCATACAAGAACATGACTGTGTGCTTCAGAAATTGCTCTGTCAGGGATGTTTCTGTTCAAAAGAATAGAATGTAAAGCTATATGCTCTTATTTAATTTTGGCCTTGGAAGTTTCTCTCAGGCTTAACATATTTTTTTCTATTTAACATAATAGCATCTTAGTTTGGAAAATCTTAATTTCAAATATAATATGTTATTTGTACTTCAATATTTAATTCATTAATTGATATATGATTTCCCTACTTAAAACGTTTAAACTTTTTTTCTTAATTTCAAAAAAAATATATAATATACCACTTCTACTTAAGTGACTACAGTATGTACCGTGAACAATCTTACAGGTTAATCTTCTTTGTTCCACTAGGCATGGAGCAATTTGTCTGAGCCGAACTTATCCAAAAGCTGGATTATTGCACTTTGTGGACTTCTCAGCTATGCAAGAACAATATAAAGCTTAAAATAATGTCCTAAGATTGCCCACTTCATTCTATAATCTTCATGAGTCAACATTATTACATCAAACATG
Source organism: Theobroma umbraticum (assembly GCF_002168275.2). NCBI lineage: Eukaryota > Viridiplantae > Streptophyta > Magnoliopsida > Malvales > Malvaceae > Theobroma > Theobroma umbraticum. The sequence continues at coordinate 6,961,084 of NW_018397254.1, read as the reverse complement.
TTTCCCACAAATTTAATAAGTAATTTTCACCAAATGGCATGTATACACACGCAAATACATACAGATACACACACAAGACAATGAACAGTGGCCAATTCTTTAACAAATAAACCAAACAAACATATCTAAAATTAACAAATAATCTCTTAAAAAGAAATATACAAAATGGGAAATGACCCATTTTTTCTAATCCAGACCTATTGAGGAGTTTTATCCTCAAAAACAACCGAGGATCTTCTTGGGAGTAGTTCCGGTGGCACGGTACTTTGCAGCTGTCTCCTCTGCCTTGAGAAGATCTTCCCCACGCTTGGCTTCAACGATTGCCTTCTTCTCTTCTGCTTCCTTGTGGATTAAGGCCACCTTGTTTTTCATTTTTTCGACATAATCGGCCTTCTGCTTCTCTAATTTTTCCTGTTCATGTAAAATATAAGAGTCACGTTATCGATCATTACTCTTACATCCGATTACATCTCAAACTGACTTTTGAAGAACAGAATTAATACCTCAATCTTCTTCAGCTCAGCCTCCAGAGCTGCTTTCTTGCTATTCTCCCAAGCCGCAATAGAAGAAAGCTTTTTGTGAGCCCTGCTCATCCATTTCGATCAGCTCAAGCTCAGTAACATAAAATATAAAATCCTAACTAAATTAAGTAAAAGACCCAAAAATTCCAAAGCCATCGCAGCCACAAAATCTAAACCAAAAGCAGTAAAACGCTAATTTTTATTGCAAGTTATACACAACTTCATATGAATTTTCCCAAAACTTGCAAAGAAAATGAAAGTTAAAACGAAGAGTTGAGTGACGAAAGTTCTTACTTGTTCTCAGCTTTGCTTTTTTCACTCTCTTCCCAAGCTTTGATTAGTGAAACTCGCTTCTCTGTTGCAACTCTAGCAAGCACAGCATCTGGACCAACCGAATCAAAGAAAAATTCAATTAAACAAATTAATTACATTTACAGGGTCCTAAATAATCAATCCTAAGAGTTAAACAAACGTAAGATTGAGAAATTACCTCGATTAACAGAACCCTCCGTGCTTTTCTCCTCAGTCGATTCCGCCGCCTCTGCCAAAATTAAATTAATTAATATCAAAATTAAAAAGGAAACAAATACTAATTATAAGAATTTTATATTGAGTAAAAAAAAAAGCTGATGAAACCAAAGAGAAACAAATAAAAAGAAGTAAAAAGCGGTAGCGCAAAAACTGAAAAGGGGAAAAGAGGGATATACTTTCGACTGCTGCTGCTGCTACTTCTTTAGACTCAGCAGGCTTTTCTTGGGTAGGAGGAGGTGGAATTACAGTTTTCTCCTCGGCAACGTCTTGTGGGGCTTCGGCGGGTTCTGGAGCGGGCGGGGGAGGCTCCGATGGGGTTTCGGTTTCAACCTTCTTGGGTTCTTCCTCTGCCATGCGTTTTTGCTTACAAAGATACTAAAAATTAAAAACAGGGCGGGTTGAATTAAGCTTGGAAACAGAAACAGAAACAGAGAGAGAGAATTGAAAGAGGAGAGAAGGTTTGTTGAAATATTATAGTTGGGGTTGGGGGAGAGTATAACTGTAGCTTCGCCAATGACTGAGGTGAGCTGGATGGTGGGTGCAAATGGTCTATTATGCGTTGGCTGAGAGTGACTCAGACTTCAGATATCTTTTCCAAACACCCAAAATTAGCAAGAGAAATGTAGGCGGACAAGAAAAATAATCTATATGTTTCTGGTTTTCTCTGTTCATTTGATTGAAATGTCAAAATTTTAGCCAACAAGAAACTTATCAAGATAACATATTTTGCTGTTGGGTTTTTAACTGAAAGATTTGTGGGGTTAAAATCTCAACGGATTTCAGCCTTCAAGTTTTGGGTTTCTCAAGAATGAACCCAACATTTATCTAGTCCTAGTGGTTTAGGATTTTTTAGATTGTAGTGTGTTTCCAACAATTTGTGTCGCTATCATTTTACTGGAGATGTTTGCTGAAACGTCTTAATTGAATTAAGGAGACTTATCAGGTTGAATTCTGCAACAATCAAGGATGCCTTTTTTTTTCTTTTTTCTTTTTTTCATTGTCTAAAGAATAATGGATATCTATGATGAATAATGTATTTTGTTTTGAAATATATGATTAATGTATATTGAAGTTAATTTATAATTAAATTTTAATGGCTTTAAATTTAGTTATACAATATATGAAAATTGATTGTTAAAAAAAAAATACGTGAACAAACATGACTTTAAATTTATTTAATAGCCTATGTGTTAACTTGATATGAAAGTAATAGATATTTTCGTTACTTTTTAGCAATATTGAAGATTTTTTATTTTTTTATTAGAAAATTCAACCATTGAGCCAACTTATTTGATCACTTTTATTTCAAATACTTGGACACCTTATTCCATCAATTTAAGAGGTAAAAATTTATCAATTTAGGGATAAATTAAACAATCAAATCGGTAAATTATTACTATTTTAATGGGGCTAAAAATGTTGAGATAAAAGTGATGAAACCAATAATATTTTTTTTCAAAATAATTTGACATTCTCAACCAAATAAAACGTTTTGAAATTCAAATATTCCAAGGAAAGAAAAGGAATAAAGATTCTATCATTTGTAATATATTGAGTATTAAGTATTTTTGGAGCTATTTGTTGCATCTTGCCTCAGCAGATTACGTTTATGTCCTCAGATGCTTCTCATGCGTTCTTTCTTCGATTTTGTGGTGGAGACGGTATCTTTGTGGGCCAGCAGAAACGACCAAGTGTATTCACAATAAGAGACTTAACCCCAAAGCGCAAAGCTTCATGGAAACGCCGGCACGCCGAAAGATATTGGAGAAGGGAAAGCCTCAGCCAATAAGAAAACGGCGTGACGAGCACGCTCCTTAAAGGAGAATAAACAATTAGGGCTTATCCCACTTTTAGAAAAAGGCCATAAAGGTTTTTCTAATCTATTGGCCTTAAAAAGTGGTTTTCCTAATCTTCTGCCAAAAACAAGCGAAGCGAAGAGATTTTCTTCCCCGTATCAATACACAAATTGATAATTACTATTTTATGAAATGTATTTAAACTTTAATACACTGTAAATTTAGAGATATCTCACTCTTTTTCTTTCTTCTTTTTTTTTTTTCATTTTTTACCCTTTCTCCTTTCACAATTCCCCCTATCTCCCACCTTTTTCTTTTATTTTATTTTTTTCTTTTTTTTAAAATCTAACAAAAGAATCATGTGACCGTTAAAAAACATGTCAAGTAAATCTCTTTAGAAGATTTTTCTAATAAATTATTTTTATTACTATTATATTTTTATAAATTTAAAAATTAAAAAAAATATTACATGACAAGTAACTTTCTGTGCTAGAAAATAATCTCTTTAGATATAAATATTGATGATATAATTAAAAGTTTTAAAAAATTATCATATGATAAATAATCTCTTTCATTATCAGAAAAGTAGGTTATAAGAATAAATTTTGGGTTACTATTTTAAAATAATTAAACTGAAACCATTTAATAAATATTTTTTCATGTATATAATCTGTTGAAGGTTGTAACAGCCAATTACTAATTAAAAGAAATAAAAAAGTAGCTTGTTGCTATTATTTCAATCACTATCTCATAATTCTCCTCAATCCTCCACCAACTTTTCTTTCCCTATGTTCTCAACTCAGCTCTATTAAAAATGTGAATTTCGGATAATAACAACAAAAAAAGAGAGTATAAATTAACTCCTATGCATTTATTTTGTACCTCCTTTTTCTTATAACTGTTGGCATTTATTTTATCTTAAAGCAATTGAAATGTTCAACGAATTTACTTTAGCTTTGGTCCGTGGATGCAATGAGGCCGAAAGCGAAATCATTCTTTTTGTGGCAGATGCCAACATATTCACAGATGTCGTCATGATAAGAGCGAAATTGGCCCCTTTCTCCAATTCAACAGGCTACCGGAAATCCTATGCATCAGACAAACTTACCAGCTTGCGAGTACGCATTTTCAGTACATGCTACAAAAAATATGCATTTATGGCTGATTAAAACATTTCTTAGTGCCCCAAGATACTGAAACTCTTTTTCTTGATTTAGAAAGCAACCTTCATTTCTTGACTTTAAATATAAGTTGTGAAATATTGTAAGAGCACTAAATCTCACGGTATAACAAACAGAAACTGGTTGATCAAATAGTTTGATGGATATGGGTATTTAACTTTGGGGTTTTTTTTTTTCTTGTATGAAAAAATAAATTGGTTTCCAAATACTTTGCAACAGCAAATTGTGTTATGCTCAAAATTCCTTGTATTAAAATAGAAGCTTTGAGGTGACGAAGAACTTGAAGTTTCTCTTCCATTCACTACTAACATTAGAAAATATAACTTGTATAACAAGTTATTAACATGAAGCTTAACAATTCACAATGATATTTGTCTGGATATATAATATTGTAATCTAAAATAAAATAATAGTGCACTGTCCTTTTAAAAATTTTCGTTTGATCATTTTCTATTGTCTTTTTTCGCTTGGCTTTTTAATTATGTCTTTATATATATATATAAATGTGGATATCTTATTTCTTAGGGATAGAATTGTATAAATTACCAAGTTTAATTTTTCCTTTTAACTTGTCCAACTCTCAAATCAGTTGATGTACTTTTACAGAAGCTTTTGTTAATTTTCCATTTCTAGACCCTTAAAGGCAAGTTTTGAATTATAGTTAAAAGTGATATAATTTTGTCATTTAAACCTAGAGAATGAAATCATTGAAACAAGCGGCCCACCTGGGTAAGTTACTGCAGTAGTTACTTGTCAGCTGTAGTTTCTGCCTCTTATTTTTCTCAGAGTGGGATATTTCTGTGATGTTATCTTCCCGCAATTAATAGTATCTGGAAGCTTTCGTCTACGCTACGACCTGATGACAATTTCCCTTGTAGTTGTCGTGCCGAAAGAAAGTTACACAATTGTTTTTATTGTCTGCTGGAATTTGATTAAGCGTTGCAACGAAAGAAACCGCAAATTACAATATTGTAAATCCAAGTCGCCAATTGCCAGCATACAACAATAGCCTACACAAATTTAATTAAATATATTGTATAGTGTATAATGTCGTAGCATCCATATGAATGATTTCTCGATGGGCCTACTAATAATATAATATGCATAATCATATTGTTGAAAATTTAATTAACTGTAGATCCATTCAAAGTAAATAATTAAAGGGTTTAACAGCTTCAAGTTTTGATGAGTTCTGCAATATCTATTAGACTAAGTTTTTACCTTACATTTGCTTTTTCACCTATTCCTCTACCCTTGAAATATCTCCATTATGTTTGGCTTGATCACTTTTTATAATTTGGTAAGTCTAGACAGGCGCTTATATTCAGATTATGGCTTTGGCATAGCTTGTGAAATTGGATTTCCTCATAGCAAAAAAACATGGGTTATGTTAGCTGCATGGCGGACTTTCGAACCAACGACATGCCTAATTAATCTAAAGGCTATAGCCATGGGTCTATGAGCATGAACAAGGCAAGATCGGATCCCGACAAAAAGGCGATTTCCAAGGAGTGTGTGATTGCAATGTCTTTGTGGGCAAGCCACGAAAGCACCCAATGTCTATTCGTGGCCACCGTGCGCTCCAATGCCTTATCTAGCGTGGCAGAAAACCTTTCTAAGTATCCGTGTCGAATGTCAATTTATTAACACTATATTTAAATTGCAAATCTTTTTGTTCCTGGTATAAAGCAATTAACGTTTAAGTTGCAATGAATTACAATTATTATGCACTTAGCCTAGTTGTCAATAACATGAGACATTTTTATTTTGTAATGATTGACGAAAATGATGGGTATTATTTATCTTAGTACATGAACTAATTGAGTAAGCCTTTGAAAATAAATAAAAAACCTAATTGAGTTAGCCTTTGAAAAGAGTAAAAAACTAATTGAACTAAGTTTCACACTCAACTCCTCACCCCCCCAAGCCTCTCAAAAGTCTTTTTAATGACTTTTAGTCCTAAAATTATTATCCTATTACACAATTGTTCTTTAATTACATCATATTCTTGATTCTTTTAAATTAAATAAATGTTCTCTGTAACTCTTCAATTAATAGCTATCTTGTGTGCTTTAAGAATTTGAAGGTAAAAGGTTTCATGCGTCGGGTTCCCTGTTAGGTTCAAGGGTTGCTCCAACTGAGTCAAAAGTTAGACGTATATTTTAGTCTTGAACGTATTTTATTTAATTTTAATTTAAGAATATATTTAAAAATACTTAATATAATAATATAATATTTTAGTATTTAATAATAAAATTAAATTTATTAGTAAGATCGAGTCAAAATCCGAATTTAAATTTTAAAAGTGTGAATTGAGTCTGACACAATCATAAATACCTTTTGACTTAAGTACGAAACATTAAAATAAAAATATATATGTATGATATGAAGAGGTTTTTCTATTATTGCTAACATGAAATAGAAAATTTCAAAAGTAAAATAAAAGATTTAGGGAAAAGAATTTTGGTTGGAATGAGGGTAAACTGTGTTGGCGGTTACGAGAGGGATCTTAACAGTCAAATAAACAACTGCCACGTGACTTGTCTATCTGATAATTAAAGATTCTGCGGCGTTAAATTCACAATCTGGGTTGTCACTTGGACACGTGGTCCATAGAAAGCAGAATTTGTCCTAATCAACCGCTGCCACTGAAAATCTAATCTTGACGTTGTCATCCAATTTTGGCACCATCTCCAGTTCTTTTTCATTGTAGTAATTCTCTTGCCATGTACCAACGCGAGGTGTGAGAGGGAACTAAAATACTAGCAAACAACAGCCCATTGCAATTGAGAAAAGCCCAAACCAAGTTTGGGCTCTCTCATGTTGACCCACACTTTTTCTTTTTTTTTTGGTAAATTTGGTAATAATGTAAATATGTTTTCAATATAAAAAAAATTAAACAAGTTAAAAATTTTAAATGTAAAAACATTTATTTGGAAGGAAAAGTGCAACTTGAAACCGCTAGATCAGAGTCCACTGTCCGGTAGTAGCAAATAACATATTTTAGTAAATAGAATCCGGTAATAGGGTATTTTGATTGATATAAACAATCAAATACCATGTAAAATTGTGATAAGTAAACATTTTACAAGTTGTTAATATTATTATGGGTAAAATAGTTTCATTTGTTAATTTTTAGTTATAATTTCATACAAATTTATTATTTTTTAAAATTAACAGTTTGTATTAAAAAAATATTTTTTATTAAATATATAAGTTTAGTCATTAATCAATTATTAATATTTTTATTAGTTTAATGATGTAGTAATATTGAAAGGATAATTTATTTTTTATTAATTTTAAAAATTATAGTATTATATAGATTATAATTTTTTAATTTTTATTTTTTATTAAAAAAAATTATCCCGTCTTTTATCGCAGCTGGAGTGTCAGATCTATGCACCTTTGGGAGCACGGGGGTGGAGGTGCAGGGGGCTTTCGATTGAGAACGTCGCCAACTAACATAAAAAAAGAAGAAAATAGTGAAAAAAGGTTAAAAGAAAAATACTTTTGATATTTCATATTTGTTCATTAATATCGTTTATATGTTTGAAGTGACTTGTTTATTTTAAAAATTAATAAATTATTATAAAATTATAATTAAAAATTTAAAAAATAGGATATTTTATTTTATTATCATAGATGTCCCGTGATAGTTCTGTTGCCAAACATAATATTCCAACACATATGAACAGAATGCGACACTTCATAGTCCACACCTTTTTTTTCCATCGATTAAAAACGTGCGAACAAGCACAAGCCAGTGCCAATTCATTTGATTTATTATTATTCTGATTATTTAAATGACTCCCCCCCTCTCTGTCTTTCTTGAAAGGAAGTTATAATTTTTTACAAATACCAAAACAGGTCTTGGGAAGAGTATTAGTGGCACGATATTTTTCAGCCTTGTCATCAATGGCAATTTTCCCTTTCTCACGTTGAGCTTCGATGGATGCCTTTTTCTCTGCTACTGTCTTCTGAACTTGAGCTTCCTTATTTTTCAGTTGTTCTATTTTCAGTTTCCTCAGTTTCTCTGCACTTACCTGATCATCATACACAGCCTTCATGTTACAAACTTTGACATATATTTATATTTACTTGGTTATGTTTTTGATGCAAACAAGTTAGGAGAGAATGAGAATTCAAATAATTATATAAAGTAGTTTTTACCTCAATCATTTTTGATTTGGCCTCGTTACATGCTTTCATTTCCTCCTGCCACGACTGAGTTTCAGCCATCTTTCGATCCGCTCTGTTCAGTAAGTTTTGTATTAGTTATAAAAGGCTAAATTACTTCATTCCCCCCCCATAATCCTTATTACAGGGTTCAGACTAGATTGTAATGAATTCACTTACTTGTGATCTACTTTTGCCTTTTCTCTTTCTCTCCAAGCGTTAATTTTCGACTCGAGTTTTTGTGTATTAATTCTTTGAAGCTCTGACATTAAAGTAGGGCAATTCCCAGAGTAAGCTTATAGATGTTAAACATCATTTGGCCAAACGAATTTCTTTGTTTAGATTTTTTAAAATTTGTATTTAAATCCAACAACAATATGCTATAAAAGACAAAGAAACAAGCATTGAACCAGAATTCTATAAGCTTTTAAAAAAATCCAAACCAAGGTATACTTTTAAGGGGGAAGGGGGAAGGGAGAAGGAAGTAGTCAATCCTCCATCCTTCCCTTTTTTTTTATAGTTTTGGGTTTATGAGCAAATATTGACGTAAAAAAGAAGGGTTATAATAAGTGGAACTATACCTTTATCCATTGTAGAACCTTCGGAACTCTCCATCAGTTTTCTTTCACTTGTGTTGATTTTCTTCCGTACGATGGAATGATGGCGGCATGAAAAAGAAAAGATGTAGGAGACTCTCTGCTGCTTTTATCAGCCTTGTTCGTGGACAGATTTAAACTGACCAATTATGATGGTAATCATTGGTGAAACACAGGCATGCATGCAGATTAAAATCAATTAACCCAAATTCAATTTTCTCATGATTCACGTGTAACAATAATTTCTAAAGTATCATTCTGAAGCAAATAGAATTTCCACCATGCATTTATAGTGCTCATGTGTATTTCGTTTTTGTATATGGAGACTTACACCTTAGGAAACAATCACGACAAAGCTTTTACTATCATAATTTCTGGGTTACACGTGTTTTTCTATTTTAGCTCATCAAAATTTGAAAAATATATAAGATTTTAGATCATTCATGAGTAAAGCGTTAGTTTTGTGAGTGTGGAGAAATACGATTATAAGTTAAATTATACCTCACGCGAAGATCTTGATTTGAATTTCCCAAATATAACATATGTAAATCTCATGTTTAGAGATTAAATCATTATAATGGTCCATTAAATTGCCACTATTCTTGATCACAAATTTATGTCTAGAAATACAAATAATAGATATATCCATTCATCAATACACAGATACAGATATAACATCAAATTATATAGCCGAATAGCTGTGGTCATCTTCTGGAGGAGCCTTGGTAAAAACTGTAAATACTACGAAGGCTCCATATAATATTGTGACAACGGCTGTGAAGTTTACAAGGAATGCCTCAGCACCATATTTAGCAAGGCCTGAGTTCTCAAGGAATGTAAGCTTCTCCAGGCACCCAAGGGCTGCATTGCCAACGGCCAAGATGTATACAAACAGTCCCAACAGTACGTGCCAAGGAAGCGATTCGCTTCTTAACCCGGCTGATCCTCCAGGGTAGAAGAAGACGAGAAAGCCATAGATCCACTGCAAAATTACGTTTTCCCTTTCAAAATCATTTTCTAAAAATGAACAGTAGCGATCATCATGCTTAAAAATCCATGGAGTGTAATATCCAAACGAAAACAAAAAAGAAAAAGCCATTGGGTGTTATGAATGAGCAAATGGACCCACACCACAAAATTCCTCAGAGCCAAGCTCAATTGCTCAATGGCAACCTAAGCTTAACTCTTCCATTTGGGCTTCAATAAGCCAAATTTAAACCCATGCGTGCTCTACTTGTATAGCTTACCACTCTAGAATAATTCCAGAATAGAAATGATAAGCAAAACAGGTTTAAACAAGTTAATGGAATGAACACATTCTATTACCTGAATGCCATAAAGGACAATGATTCCGATCCCAAGCCAAGAATGCAAGCTGTAGAGATTGACTATTGAACTCTCATTATGGTACTTGAATGCCGTATAGATACCAATAATGCCCAGAATTAGTGCAATGGCATGGAGCACAAGATGTATCAACTTCTTCACATCCTTACTCAGGGGCAATGACTTGTAGCTCATAATGGCTGCATTGTGTGTTGTTTGGAGCATGGTTCAGTTTACTCAATCCGGGAAAACGAAAATCAGAAGCAATATATTTTTTTATCAACGGAAAAGGTGTGTTGGATTACCTTCACCTCCCACGATGATGAAGCCAATCAACATCAATACAGGATGCAGCTGCAGAAGGAGTAAAATGGTTACGCACAGTTGCAGCAATAATTAAGGACTGCCGGAAATGTTTCACCTTTTTGCTTCCTTATTACGTTAAGAAGGGGTAAATCATTCTAGGATTCTTATTATGTTCATAAGGGTATTGATATTATTCAAAGAAACCGACGAAACAAACATTTAGATATCAAAATTCCTGGTGCATTCAACATGAAAGAGACATTGTTAAGAAGCCAGTCAAAATATTAAATGTTCAGACAATGAGAGAAATTTGGAATGGCAGCAATTATAATTGAAAATGCTACTATATTGATCTTCAATTTGTTTTTTCTTCTTTTCCTCCTTCCTCTTTTCGACACTGCAAAAGAGCTAAGGCATCAGAGAGTGATAGCTTAGATAAGTCCGAAACAAACAAACCTATCCACGGAAATCATGTGACAAATAAATTTAAGGGTTCAATTAATTAGTTAATTCCAAAGCAAGTAGGTGGATACCCGATTTAATGTATAATACTATAAATATAAAAACCTCACTAATGACATAATTAAACCCATGTTCATAAATTTATATAAGTTTTTAATTCGAATATATCGAGTCTCTCATCCTTCTTGCTCCTTCCAACATTATTGATTTTGAAAAAATCAGAAACCACGTGGTGGGGTATTACTGTTTTGTATCTGACATTTATACAGAAAATGCCAAAAAAGAGGCACAAGATAACCCAAAAAAAAAAAAGAACTTAATTATAAAGAAGGGTAAATAGGTCTTCTACACGAGAGACACGAGGGTGAGTATACCAATATAATATGTATGGTTTCAGCCCCCGTTTTGCAGAGATGAACATTGGCCACGCAGCACCAAAATTGGCCACAAGGGGAATTTAGAACTACCCCATGCTCCAGCCCCATTCAATTGCCCAGTAACAAACCTTCCAAGTTGTTTGGTGATACTTACGGAGCGGCCTCTTCGAATATGAATTCGAAACTTTCAAGTAGCAAACAAGTTTAGGGTTGGTTACAGAAATTGAGTAGTAGTAGTGGTATTTCTTTCTAGGGGAATCAAATGGAGCTCTATCATTCAAAGAATTGTTCACTGGGCAATAAAGATATATTTAGTTAAAGACTTTAAAGCCTGGCAATGATCAAGATAATTTACAGGAAAATTGATATGGGGCCATGTCAATTTACAATTGACAGGCATCCAGCACCCATAGCAACAAAAAAGGGATGATCAAATATGAAATTCTAAAGAATGAAACAACTTGCCTAGGGCCAATTCGGAAAAAGGCAAAACCAATAGCCTCCTTCATTAGTTTAGTGCTTAAAGTTTAAGATTCTATGAAATAATGGAAAAGATATATGATAGGGTGAGGGCAGAGTTGTATTTCTACTGTATAAATTATTAATTCCATTCGTCAAACTCAATAACAAACAGCCAAAGGACCATGAGTTTTTTGATGACCATGAACAGGGCTGGAGTGAATGAAATCACCCAAAAGTCCCAAAACAAAAGAATATCGTCAATGGTTTAATCCCAGAGGAGAAACAGAGACCCAGAAACCAAGCAAAATTCCACTGGAAGCCACAACTGAGTTGATGAAAATCAAATAAAAATTAAAAAAGAAGGAGAAAAAATTGATAGAACACCCTCCCATCACACACACACACACACCATAAAAGAAGAAAGAGAAGAATAAGAGAAAGGGAGACTAAAAACTTACATTAAAGATAAGATTTTTGTTTGAAGAAGCCCAAGCTAGTCCGCCCCTGAAGTATATGCACCAAACCAATACCATAACAGCAGCGGCAACCGCAAGCGCGTGCGGCACAATCGTCAAATGCAATGCTCTAATCGCCATGTTCTCTCTCTCTCTCTCACTCTCTGTTTTTCTTCTTCTTCTTAGCTGTTTTAGACGATAGAGTGAATCAAAAACTGCACAGCAATAAGATTTTGATAAAGAGAAAAAGGGGAAAGACCTTATAATTATATCATTTCAAGATTTGACTAATTGGCTTACGCCTCCTGTCCTGTTGTTTCAACCAGTTGTTCCGGGAGATAGGGACCCTTGGATGGAGATCTTTGATTCTCTTGTATTGATGCCACGTGGCGCGGGATTCAGTGGATTGATGGAGTTTCGTGTTGAGTGCATTCGTAGTAGGTTCGTGTCTCATCCTCAGGCCTTGGGCTTCACTTACCTCCCCTGTCCTACGCCTTAAATATTCAATATTCAAAGCTACATAAATCTTAAATGATAAGGGAAGAAAGTTCAATTTCAATCATCCAATGGCAACTTTATAAAAAGTGTGGTAGTACTGATCTCCATTTCCAGCCCTTTTGTAACAAATCCAAGTAACGTTGTCTTGCCTTTGATTTGCACATGGCCAGGCGACCACCTCGTGATCCTTTTTTCCTTTTGTTATAGGTTTGAATTTCAAGTCACTAAGATTCCATTGAAATTTAACATATACATTTGAAGGAAGGCCTGGAAACAACATCGTCTTTGTACTTTTGATCGTACGATACCATTGTGATGGAAAATTTGCAGAGGCCCAGAGGGAATGGAAAATGGTTTGGAACCATATAGAGGTGAAGTCATGTATGACATCATAATATACGGATCAAAATCAACAGCAATCCAATCTTATTACTAGTAAAGCAAGTTCTTAGCTTAGCATCTCATACCTTATTGGTGGGGGGGAATGAAAATAATGGGCAAGTTTTTGTCGGCTTAGTTGGATGTTGTGGTGAAGGACCCCACTTTATTCGTGCCAGTCTTCAATGTCTATCAGTATCCGGGTCCCACTATTATTACTCCGAGTTTCTCCTTCATATTAAAATAGTATGATCTGTTGGTGTTGGATTGCCTTTGGATAAGCATGTTTATGGTGTGTTAATTACGGTTATGGTAAAAAATTGTCACGGTGCTAAGTTAATATTTTGGCCTGGTTAAAAGGGGATAAAGACTAAAGAGAGGGGCAATTTTTACGATGGAAGTCGTAATAAGGTCTATGTAGACACCGACGAAGCTAATTTCGAGCTCAATTCCAAGACCTAACGTGGTAAAAGTTTTGATTTAAAACCCTTGGTATGTTACAAATTTCAACGAGGTTTTAAAGAAAAATCAGGCTGACAAGCTTTCTGCTCGCTAAGTCATATTTTTTGGGTCTCTTGCTGGTTGGGCTATGGTCCATATATCTGTATGCAGAAAACAAAATCCCGGCTTTAACCCTTTAAGATTCAACAAGGGAACCTGGCCTATAGGGTTTCTCCAACTTAAAACTTGATAGCCCAATATTAATTTTGGGTACTGCCTTGCAAGCCCAAACCCTAAATCCGTGCATGAATAAGGATCAAGGTTAGTGGACTACCTATTCAGTTTTAGGTCCATGTCAAATTAAAACTTGCGTCAACTCGATGGATTTGATAGATTACGCTTTGTTACTCAAGCCACTTGATCTAAAATGGTGAAAGTAGACAAGGTATTTCAATTTCACATTCAACCGAATAAGAGGATTTTAAAAAATTTATAAGTGTGAGTATAGTACATCCAATAAGATTAGTTTTTTCAAAAAAAGATAATAATTCCATGATAAAGTAAAATCAAAGAGGCAAGTAGGGCGGTAAATGGCGATGAAAGTGTCATCAAATTCGAATGGTGAAGAATGTTATGCTAAGTGTTTTAGAAAAAGTAGATAAAGTGTTTCAATCTTGTATTAGGTTAGTAAATCTAAAATGTTTATAAATGTGAATATTACACATCCTGTCATGTTAATCTTTTTTTTTTTTTAAATTCTATCATATTAATCTTTTGAGGAGAAAGTAATGGTCCTATGACAATTGCACATATTTGAAATGAAATTCATCCACACTAGGCAAAAGAAAAAAGAAGATTTATAACATTTTGATGCATTTTCAACAACAAAGGTTCTTTGTTGTGGAAAAAGAGTAATAGTCCTGTGATAATTACACACATATATATAATGAAATTCATCCACACTAAATAAAAGAAATAAAAATATCTTCAACATGCAAAGGTTACAACCTTTAGCAGTAGTTAAAATTAAATGTTTAAGATGGCTATTGTGACATCTAAGATGAGGCTCTTGTCTTGCATTCTCCACAAGCTAAACTGATGCTAAATATAAATATTGGGTATAATTATTAATGGATTGAACTTTCATTTTTATTTAGCAGGAAAAACAAAAGAAAAACTTCCAACAATCATGTTGTATATAATATAATTAAACTTGGTAATGGTAATATAAATTCACTTACTCTTTTTAATATGAAAGAGAAAGAAAGGATTCAAATTCATTATTCTTCTTCTTTGACGAGTAGGGCATATATACTAACAATATGCCATGACGTTATTAACTTATTATCTTGAATTACCACACATTAGGAGATATAATCCAGTTTTAACCATTTCATTCGAGTAAGATTCCAAGTTTCAACTTCAGTCAAACGGTATAAAGCCGAAGTAGTGATATCCCCTCTCCTCTCCCTTCCTTTCCTCGGCCTACCTATTGACTTTTATAGATTGTAAAGAAGTTTGTCTAAGAAACCAGTATAATTAAAGAGTGCCCGATTTCAGGCCAAGCTTAGTTCACGCCAATTATTATCTGAAAACCATCATCCTTGAAGAGGTGTCACCTCTTGCACGTGCATGCATTGGAGAGGAGAAAAGAAGCATCACGGGAAGTTGGAGGTCGAGCGGGAATACGTACCCCATTTAAGGCGGGGAATTGCTGAGTCCTAAAAAGTACCTTTCGGAGTGAGACTTTCCTTTGATAAGAATGAACCATTAGGGAAGAATTTAACATGAGGCATCCTGGCACTCCCCACGTCTCCATTACTAGACACGTAGCTTGAGATGGTAGAATACGCTTCGTTGGTCCTCCACAAAAGTGGCAGTACGGCTGGGTCCATTACACTTATGCCAGGAAAGCGATAGAGCATCCGCCCTCACCTCCCCGCATTGGCTGCGCATGGCAGACTACTTTCAGCTTTCCATATACAAAAAGAAGAGCTTTACGATAGCTGCAAGGAGAGAAAGAAGGCATTGTAAAGTTGCCATGATTAAACTCGTTCGAAGAGCCATGTGGACACTGACAATGGCAGGGGTTCGTTTGCCACGAATCTCAACGGGAAAACCTGATTAATTTCTTCTTAATTGTTTGGGTTACTATCAGCCTTTAGATTGATCGCTTTTCAAGTTGTGATGAGATCCATTGGTGCAGGAAAAGTGCGGGACAGTGCGTGTGGGGAGAGACAGAAGAAAGCACATGCTACCACGTGTTTCGACACATTCACAGAGCACTTTGGCCGGGATTTGACTTACAACAAAGTAGCCAATAATAAATGTTACGCCCTTTGTGTACGCTGGCATTGCTGGAAAAATAATGAGGTTTTTGTTAAATATGGATCAGATTTGTCGAAACTAAAAGGGGTTTGGGCCATCGCTGTCTGATGAAATAATTTCAAGCCTATCGATATTTCGCAAACCATCTAAACCTTGCAATCCATTCCACTTAATAAGTCTGGTCAAATCATGGTTTAATCATTCGGCCGTTGCAATTATCCATAAGTAGTAGTCTAATCTTCTTTTTGGGTTTTGGTGCAACGGACAATATTTCAGTGCTGTACTTGATATCTTTAATTTTTCTAATTTATTTATCAATAGCTTACAGCTCCATTTGATTTTTAACATTTAAAAAATGCCTTAGTTAAATAAGGCATAATTCCGCACAAATAAAATAATAATGAAAAAAAGAAGATGCTTTAATGATATGATGGGTAACAGGCTAACAGCTAACTCCTGTAGTATCTTTATCATTTTATTTTTTGTTTCCGTCTTTTCTTTTTCCCCTAATAATCAGCTTAGATATGGAGCATGATCTTATTTTCCTTCCGACATTTTGCTGAAAATGAAACTTCATTTTCGAAGTTAGACAGACGACAGGCTCTAAGCTCAGGTTAAATCGCAAGCTTAGCCTTAAAAAAAGCAGGCACGCTTTTTTGGGTGATGATGACAATAACCGAAGAAGTGTAGGGTCATCATCAGCCATGTATTTTATTTCGTTTTAAAGTTTGGCACCTCGTGCCTTACTGCAATCAAAAGAAAACTAATTCTGATTCCCAAACTTTTATTACTAGAATAAAGTAGAGTGTTTTGATTAATATATTATAAAGAAGCCTCTTTATTACTCTGTAATGCCACTACATTTATTAATTTGACTTTGAGTCATCTTCCATTTCGCATTTTTTCCAACTCCCTGCAGCTTCTATTTTTCTAAAGTTACTAAAGCGAGTTAACAGACTGGAACATCTCGTTGCTCACAGCTGTGCAGAAAGTATCCTTTAGTCCTGTCATAGCCACAATAGAAGTCAAGTTTAGACAAACAAGTTCCAGATTTGCGAGCATTGTTTTCAGTAGAATCCCAATGCCGTGAGTGGGATTTGTAGTCAACATTCACCGCAGAAACTGAAAGCATATATACGATTAAAACAATGTTTAAGTCATGGAGGAGCGACAAGAAAAAGATCAAAGTTGTATTCAAGTTGCAGTTTCAGGCAACTCAGGTACGAATCAGACAAAACTACTGAGACTAGTTGAGAAATTAAAAGTTAGGAGTTTAAGATCTCACCGGATTCTGCCATCTTGGTTTTCAGGTGCCACGGTTGAAAAAGTCCGCGGTAACGATAGCCCTGGTGCCGGAGGATGTTGGAAAGCCAACACTGAGATTAGAGAAAGTCGCAGTTCAGGATGGGAGTTGTTTGTGGGAGAATCCTGTCTTTGAAACGGTGAAACTCATCAGGGAGACAAAAACAGGGAAACTGAGTGAAAAAATTTACCATTTCGTTGTTTCAACTGTATGTATAGTCTGGAATCCCTCAGCTTTTCTTCTCCATTGTTTAAGTTTCCACTGGTGTTGGCTAATTCCTTCTGAGTTCTTGCAGGGGTCCTCAAAAGCAGGTTTTCTTGGTGAAGCGTCAATTGATTTTGCTGATTTTGCAGTAGAAACTGAACCAATTACTGTTTCTCTGCCCCTGAAGTTCGCTAACTCCGGTGCCATTCTACACGTTAGTTCTCTCTCTCTCTCTCTCTCTCTCTCCAGTTACACATGGGTGCACTGACACAAAGTGACCCGTGCATTGTAATTCAATTGATTTCAAGAAGCTAACATAGTTATTTGGTTGTGAAAATTCATGGTGATCCACAGGTGACAATTCACAAAATTGAGGGAGATGCAGATCAGAGGTGATACAAACATTAACAATCTATCTCGAGTCATTTACTTTAACGCTCTTTTCCTCCCTCGTCTTCTTGCTCTTTTTCTTGTTCTATTTACATATATAAAATTCAATTTTAAGTATCAGATATCTTGGAGAAACTGAAGGTTTTGCCATTTCCCGAGATGGAAGCCTACAAAGCCAAGACAACAATTACAGTGTACATGAAAATGACCAAAATTTCACAGAAGTAAGTCCCCACTCATCTACTTTCAGCATGGTTTATTATGACAATAATTCGACTAAAGCATCCTGAAATTCCTACCAGCAATTGATGGCCTTTCAATGCAACTTTACGATTAAATTGTCCTTGATTCTCACAGGATGGGCACTTGAATATGATCACATATCAGAATGCTGAACAAAATGGCAGCATTAAAGCATCGAATGGCTCTACAGCTACAGTAGCATCATGTTGGGACATTTGTTCTGAACAACCAAGAAGGGCTAGTATTGGTCAGGACCCTGCCAGCTTCCTTTCACCGCTGCGGCTAAATTCTATTCCTCAAAGGGGAGCAGGTGCTGTCACGACTAAAAAGCAAATGCACCGGAGAACAAACACAGATTGGTCAGTCTGTTCAACTTCAGATGGAAGTTTAGTTGAGTCAGGTAATAGCCCAAAAGACATCCCAAGGGAATGGCAAGAGGGATCCGACAGTTCTGTAGAGAAACTCAGAAGTGAAAATGCTCTTCTACTGAGGCAGGTGGAAGTTTCTGAATTAGAATTGGAATCTCTCAGGAAACAGATTTTGAAAGAGACCAAACGGACACAGGATCTGGCAGGACAAATTATCAGCCTGAAAGAAGAGAGAGATGCAGTGAAGACAGAGTTTAAACAACTCAAGTCACACAAAAATACAGATGAGGCAGAAATTGAAAGCAGATTGCAAGCTGAAAATGAGGAGTCAAATGTTCTGCTAGAAGAAATCAGGCAGGAGCTGAATCATGAAAAGGACTTGAATACCAATCTCCGTTTGCAGCTGCAGAAGACTGAGGATTCAAATTCTAATCTGATTCTTGCAGTAAGAGACCTCAATGAAATGTTAGAGCAAAAGAACAGGGAAATATCGTGCCTCTCAAGTGAGATAGAAGCAAGTATGAATATGGAAGAGGTGCAGTCAAGTTCCAAATGCCATCTGAACGAGGCTGAGGATCAGAAAACAGTGGAAGAACTCAACAAGGAACAAAATGATGCTAATGAAGTACACATGATGAAGCAGACAGTCACAGACCTGAATGCAGAGTTAGAGTTTTACAGGAAACATAAAGAGGAGTTAGAGATGCATATAGAAGAACTAAGCCAGGAAAATGAGGTCCTAAAACGGGAAAATTACGATATCTCTTCCCAGTTAAAGCAAAATGAGCAACAAGAATCAATCAAGATGCAAAATGAGTACTTGGAATCTTTGGCTACCATAAATGAACTTGAATCTCAAGTGCAAAGACTGGAGGATAAAATCAAGCAGCAGTCAGAAGAATACTCAGAATCTTTAGTTGCCATTAATGAACTTGAAAGTCAAGTCAAAGAATTAAAGAAAGTACTGGAGAATCGGACACAAAGGTTTGAAGATGATCTCAATACCATGATGCATGCCAAAACAGAGCAGGAAGAAAGGGCTATCCGAGCAGAGGAGGCCTTAAGAAAGACAAGGTGGAAAAATGCAGTTACGGCAGAGCGGCTTCAGGAAGAGTTTAAAAGGCTATCTATTGAAATGGCCACTAAGTTTGATGAGAATGAAAAGATGACCACGAAAGCAGTTGCAGAAGCAAATGAACTGCACATACAAAAAAGAAATCTGGAAGAAATGCTCCAGAAAGCTAATGAAGAGCTTGAACTACTTAAGGATCGGACTGGAATTGAACGACAAGAGCTTTCACATCAACTAGACATCAAAGCAAAACAAATAGAGCAAATGTCAATGGAACTTAATGATAAGACCATGCGACTTGAACACACACAAAAGCAAGAGAAGGAAAAGCAAGAGGCTTTCTCAAAAGAAATCCAGATGCTCAGAACTGAGATCGAGAAGCTCACAGAGCAGAGAAGCCAATTTTCTGATGAGGCAAAAGAAAATGGAAAGCAAAGTGATGAAACCATAAAAGTGAAGACATCAAGTGACAAAACTGAGGTGCTGATACAAAGATGGAATAAAGAAAGAGAGGAATTGGAGAAAAAAATCGCTTCAGCAAAGAAGGAAGCAGAGAAGGCACAGAAACAATTAATTAGTACAAGGTCTTTGAAGGATAAAAAAGAGATGATGATCACAAATTTGAAGTCAGAAATGGAAAACATTCAAGTGGAGTATAATGACTTAAAACATAAATTGATCCGAGAAGAAATGGAGAAAGAAAAACTGAGAAAACAGGTATCTCAATTAAAGAATGACCTGCAGAAGAAAGAAGAAGAAACCATCTCTCTAGAAAAACAACCAAAAAATAATGGTGGTCAAGCTGCTGTCACTCCAAGAAGCAGCAACTCTACCTCAGCTCCTCAGGGCTCCAAGTCTATCACCATGTTGCAGAAGAAATTGAGGTTGCTTAAGGTAGTTGTTCTAACATGGCTTAGAAATTAACATAGTATCTGTTATGTGTATGGAAAGATTACATATGGAATGCAAGATATGTCCATTTTAACAAAACATCAATGGTGGAAGTAAACCACATATAATCTGCTTTTTTCAGTCATAAGATGTTTACATTTTATGTTCTTACGAAATCCAAACAACCAAGCTGATATAACAATTTCTTGTTCTCATTCATCAAATAACAGAGATTAATATTTAACAATTTTTTGCAGGATCAGATAAATCTCAAGGAAGCTGCATCGAAAACATCAGCTAATTCAGCTCCGGAGAAGG
This sequence comes from Theobroma umbraticum, assembly GCF_002168275.2. Taxonomy (NCBI): domain Eukaryota; kingdom Viridiplantae; phylum Streptophyta; class Magnoliopsida; order Malvales; family Malvaceae; genus Theobroma; species Theobroma umbraticum. Next base: position 6,940,461 of record NW_018397254.1, on the reverse strand, counting down.
AAAGAAATCTCAGCAACATGATTGAACAGCTAGAGAGCAGCATGGAACAACTCAAAATTTGTCATTGTATCTCTGCAGATCATTGTCAAGAGGTTTGTGAATTACAACAATAAATTGCATTGACTAATATCATTTTGTGATTTCTTATGCAACTGGGCAGAAATATTTTAGTCTAGACATAGTTCATGAGGCAACGCTTAGCTAACTCCAAATGATCATAGAAACAATATTTCAGAGATTAGTAATACATCTCTACAGAAACTGAATTACCTTTTTATTAGAGAGTAATGATGTATGAGAAAAAATTCATTAAAAATGTTGTTCAAAACAATATCAATGAGTTAATGCTGCAGAAGTAAATTTAATTCTAGACCCCCGAAACTCAAAAATTAAAGGCAGGTCACTTATATCTCAGTTTTTTCATTATTTTTAGATATGCTTCCAGTTCCACCCATTTAGTTTCGAGACTGTTACTTCAGAAGAACTGGATTACTGATGTTGAAAATACAGGAAACTATATCTGCTGGAATCTTTGCTGCAAATGTCACCAAATCTGAAGAAAGAGGAAAGTCACCAGACAACATGCTACATTCCAAGATGAACACTGCAGAAGGCATGTCTTTCTCAACCAGAGCAGTACCAGTTGAAAGGTATGAGCATAAAATAAGGTGAACATTGATGTTTTATCTTTTTGTCTCAAGAATTACAGCTTATTATTAAGCACTATCTTTATTATATATGGAGCTCATCGACTTATCATTTCTGTTTCCTACTTCTCCAAACAGAAGGAAAGAAACTAACGCAGAGAGAGAGCATAAATGCTCCACTTCTGATACCAACACTGGTGCTAATCTTGCCGAGTTGCTATGTGAAGTGGAATGTCTTAAGGAAAGGAATAAATCTATGGAGCGTGAGCTTAAAGACATGGAAGAAAGATATTCAGAAATAAGCCTCAAATTTGCAGAAGTGGAAGGTGAAAGACAGCAACTTGTAATGACAGTACGAAACCTTAAGAACAGCAAGAAGAGCTAGCATGTTCAAAAATGCAGTATGTTTGGCAAAGAATTCTAGGCAGAGTGAAGCAGCTGATCTTCTTCATAGAAGATACAAGTGTGATACTTACATCAAAGTTCAATCAAGATATCCTTACCATTTGACCTTGTGAAACGGCATTTTCCTTTATTTGTTGCTCATCTCCTGATAGGAACACTGAGGAATTGGATTCAACCAACTACGTTGAAAGTTCAAAAAAGTAAATCTTGATTTTGAGGTTTTATATGTTTAGATACAGAGACCCAATAGCTATATAGGAACCCATCCAATACCTTTTTCATTTTGCTTAATAAATTAAAACCTTGAATTAATTCTGTAGAAACAGAACTAACAAATCAAGCCAGTCTTTGTCCTCAGCCCTGGCACTTCTCTTCAAGCTAAGAACTGATTTCACCAAGATGGGCATTTTTGTTTCTTAGAGTAAATAGTAATATTATTATCACAAAAATATAATTAGAACAAAGAATAAATACACCAACTACACAGCCCAAACACATCACACTTGCCATCAATTAAAGTATTAACATCAATAGATACTTACGCACCACATTTGCAGGCAGGCAGGGATATATACACGCACAACTACAGGGCTACTAGCAGTGCATGCCCACCAATAAAAAGTTTCAGTTCAAAGATCAAATCATTTTAGTTTTAAGCATGGAGCTGCCTGATAAGCTTTCTTATAAATGCCTAACTGCCTATGTACTAGTCAGTTCAATATTTCTCGCCAACTGAAATATTTGTAGTATGAGGACTCTGGTGTTGTGTTAGAGCTTACTGATTGAGCCCATCTGGACTCATTCTTGAAAAAACAAGGCAACCGCACCAAGTTGATGGCATGTTTAAAGAATGATCTGCATAAAACATATAAATGTAAACAAGACTTAGTATATCTCTATATTATTGCTATTTTCTGACCAGAAAAGAAACAGCTTCTGCACACAATATTTAAGAACCAACCTGCTATTCCCCAAATGGTTCTACACCCGTATATGTTGCACCCCCCTCGTTCCCATCCCAATTATTGATTGCGGAGCTTTTTGCTCAAACCATGAGCACCTCCATCGCTCCAAACCAGCTTAGTTTGACTTTCACTTTCATTCATTGCAAAAGATAGAGTCTACACAGGAAAAGTGCAATATTTCAATTGCAGACATATGCAATCTATGTGTTGCACATCAATATGATACCAAAGGTAATTTATTCAAACCTGTCTTGCTCTCTTATCAATGGGTGTCCGCATTTGCAAAAGGGAGGATGAAGCTTTTTCATTCTTTGATGAGTTGGATGATTGTAGGTATCTTTTCTGCTTCCTTTTTTCTAGTATTTTCCGAGGACTGCTACGTCCTTGGTATTTGAAAAATTCAAGCATTGACGGACTTCTTCTCTTAGGAACTTTTGCTATGTTTCTTGATATCTCAAAAGGTGAAGCAGATGTATCAGAAGGAAGATTCTGGTGATGTAATCTGCTCTTCTCCCTGATTCTGTTAAGAAATTCTATTGTCCAAGGTGAACCTGGCGGTGGATGGGCTGAAAGAATGGCCTTTGAGAGTGGTGTTGCTCTATGATTTGATACATCATTTTTGAGTAGTGAATGTTTGCAAGCTGCAGATCCCTGAGCTAAAACATCCTGTATGAGGTTTTCTTGGTTCCTGGAAGGCACCTTATCATTATAACCTGTACCTGGATTATCATTAGTTCCTTGGAAACTATCTCTAGGATATTTTACAGAACTGAATATATCTGATTCAGTGCTGATCTCAGAAACATATGGGAAAGCAGTGCCACTGCCTTTACTGAAAGACAATTTTCTAGCGATTTTAGACTTTCTTGTAGAGTCATTTTCAATCTCCCTCACCATAGAGAAGGGAATAGAATTATCAAAGGAAGAGAAATCCTCACCTGACATTGGACTGTCAATGAGGTCAATAACTTCATCTAGAGAATCCTCATGCCGATTTTCAAACTTATTGATGTTCTGCCTGTCCAAACTGTTCAGCATAGCCATATTTTCTGCCTGATTGTGACCCCAAATATTATCTTTCAAAGGTACACTCAGTTTGGGCTTTTTTGCTTCATTTAATATCTGAGGACTTTCAAAGATTCGAGAATCATATTGCTTAGGAACTTGATGGCTCAAATATGCAGGTAAAACAAATTGCTGCTTTTGATCAAATATATAGTTCGAAGATGAACTGTGTTTTTTGTAATCCTGAAAATCCTTGGAACCTTTAGACATCCGAGAATTATATGGCTTTGACAGCCCAGAAGGATTCAAGAAGTCATCTGTGCATTGGTTCAAAGGCTCAACATGCAGGAACTCATCCATACTGATGCTGGTTTTATGAGGGCTATTCATGTGTTTTCCTTGTTTTCCCTCAGAACCAACATTAAGATGACACTTGTCAGAATCAGGACCAGAAGATACCGAAGAAGAGCAGTCTGTCATTATAGATTTTGAGTCCTCACGCTCACCATACTTGCACAAAGCACTGAACAGAGCAACACTTTCATCTGGTACACAGTAGTTTTGGACTGCATGGATCCTGCGTTCATGTGACCACTCAAGGAACTCAATGAGCACTCCTCCTGAAGAGAGTATTGCATGAGCTGTCAAAGGATTAATTGAAGGAAATTTTGTGAGGAATGATTCTGCAAGAGTTTCTGAATCAGGCATCTTAGGATATAAGCCCCTGGTCATCTTAGCAGCGTAGTCAATGCAGTTTAATATAATTTCATCAGTTAACTCAGATGAATAAGAACAAAAGAGCTGGAAGTCAATTCCCAAACTTGCTGCTGCTGCATAGAGTCCAGCTGAGGATTCCATTACAGTAGAAAGGAAGCCAACTTCTCCCTCAAAAACCTAGAAGAAAAAGTACATACAATATAAGGTAATTCAAATTGCAACAACAATAATTTTAATATTTTAATAAAAAGAGTTCAAGAATTTTCATCTTTTCAAGAGTACCATGTCTCATCTTGCACAATAAAATGAACAAAGCTGTCTGGCCTAAGATTTATTGCCATTTTCAACCTAGGCTATAAGAAAGTCCATACTTCTAGTGAACAAGCAACAACATCACCTATAACTACTTGTAGCCAGCTGACTCTGACCAAGCCAGCAAAAGATGGCCACGAATGAAAATAAGAAGCATTTAAATCTATTTGGAAATTGTTACTCGTAAAATCATTTTTATAGGCTATCATTACTTTTAAGGTCTCTGATATACAGGCAAGACAAGTAGTGAACAGAAGCATATAAAAATATTTCACCAGAGATAAAATAGCCTACTCCAACCATAGTGATGAAATTAACAGAAAGGTACTTGAAGCATAAACCTAGAGTTTTCTGGTTCTAAGCATCCCAAAGAACTCAGAAACAATACCTGACATCTGTTTTCTTGAAACTTAATTACTCTGTTGGTCTAATGAGTTAAGATGTGAAAGTCAAAGTGTAAAGCTGATGTAAGGTATGGAAATTACCAGGAAACAGCCACTGAAAGTAAAACTCAGCAATGTCAAAATATTAGTTGCAATATTCTCAATCCACGATGGTAAGCATGAAGATGCTGCATCTAAAGTGGCAGCTTTTCCTCCGATGTTTCTGCAATCGTACCACACTAAGCAAATTGCAGAACTAATTATGACATCCACAGGCAGATTTAAATCACGTTCCACCACTTGAGCTCCTTCTTTCTCCATTGCAAGAATTTTTTGATATGTACTTCTTCTGGATACAATCATTTCCTTGTCAAAATTTTGCGTGTTCACAATAATTACTATGTCCATTTTTCTCTGCTGAGTTTGCTTGGTTTCCACAGCAACTGGCAGAGGCATAAAGTGAGCTTCTACTTTATCCACACCCTCGACAGATTTCTTATTACACTTGTCTTCAATTGGTACAAAGTTCAGTAGGTCCTCCAACTTCTGGTAATTCACATTGTCATCTAGGGCCAGGATTGAATGAAACTCTCCTTCCTAAAACATGGGTACAGTCAGCAGTATGTCTGTGATCACCAATATGATTACTGACAGATGAAGAGTTATTTGAGGAAAGAATTCACAACATAAGACAGGCAGCTCATGCCAGTCAGAAAATATTTTTGCTAGAAAGTTTGGAACCTATCTCTTATGAAGAAGTCAAAGTTTGGAGGTTGTTTGATGTGTATAAAGAATTTGTAATTGTTCTCATTCTTAACGATAGAAAAGGATATTCACTGCAATGGTTAAACACCAATTTGTAGCAATTCAAGCACCTATACTGTAGCAACTAACTAGAAAATCACAAAACCAAATTAGCCATACACTCCCAATTCATCCTAAAAAAATTTTCTCAACTTCACTTGCACAAGGCAACATGCCTTAATTCACACTGAATATTTCAAGGGGCAATCTATATCTGTCACATGCAGTATATTTTTCCACCCGTTCACCCCAGTCACATATTTTAATTAGACACTAAATTGATTTTTCATTGGTTGATATGAATTTAGGATATATTTTGAACTCATCATACCCTCCATTCCTTGAGCTAAAGCCTCAAAAAAACCTCTTAACAATATCATTAAAATCAAATGTTTGTCTTCTGTTCTATAATTTATATTCGAATTTTATTCTACATGACAATAATATGCGAGTCTGTGAATGAAACTAGAATTACAGGAAAAGTGGCAATGGAAGTTAATTTCCCAAATTAGAAAAAAAAGTTAATTACCTAAAAGTGCATAAAGTAAAGATACCATCAATGAATGAATATGTGAACTCGGTAAGAAAGGCGAGACGTACCATCAACTTTTTTGTAGTCTGGGGCACATTAACACCTTGACAGAGTGCTTTAGATGCACTAGAGCCATCCAGTTCAATCTTCACAAAGTGAAGATGATTCAAGCCAACCAACTCAGTGGAAAAGGAAGATACTCTAGATGAACCACACGAGCCTCCATATTCCACAATAAGGTTGAACTTGTTGAATGGAAAAGATGCAGAAACATGCCTTGAGGAGAAAGGGAGAGAATATCACATAAAACTTCATAACACCACACAAAGTTTGAGCAGATGGGCCCACCCACTTCAGATTTTCAACTTTAGGTTTTCATAATGTGCAATGTGCTGCGTTCTTAATCTCTTGGTTAGAAATTCTAAAATGTAAGAACACTCAAAGACTAACAAGTAATTGTGCTAGGGAGGCTAGAAGTTGGATAAATATTTAGACAAATATCCCACATGCCTTTGTTCCAGGAAATCATGCAATTAGTCTACATAATTTAATATCTATCCTAAAATTTGTTGAATTTTAACAATACCCCCCAATTTCACAAAAATGCAGTTAGCATCTTGTACTAGGAGGCCAACATTCTAGATGCGGCATAACCATCTTATCATGGAATATTTGTGCGTGCAGAACATATACAGTCATGTGGCCGGGTCAAGTCATCTATCCTTTAATAGTCATTAGCTTAGATATGTACCATATAAGAAGAGAACTAGTGATAGGTGATTTAATTCATGAGTACACAACCACATTGATGGAGAACTAATATGCCAATGAGGTTAGAAACATGTATAATATCTCTGGACTCAAGTTCCAAGAATTTCTTCAATAATAGTGTAAAGAACACCTTGCTACCTCAAGCCAACCCATGATTACATATTGAAATTGAAACATTTGTTGTCTTTCATATACCCTGTAGTAATTAGGTTGGAAATTTGAGTTTGATCTCTCTAATATTTCAATTCAGTAGTTTTAGTACCTCTACCTCAATTTTAATGAATTTAATCCTTACACTTATATTAAAAATTGATTTCAAGATGTAACAGTGTTAAAATTTTACCATCAACTTGGATGACGTGGCATTTTGGTGATGAGATAGCATGACAAGGTGGATTAATTTTTTGACCACATAGCACATATCAGTCCAAAAAATCATATTTTACTTCAATTAAATAATAATTAACTAAAAACAAGTTTTTAGCAGTTTCTTATTAACAATAAATGTTATTTTATGCTAATCTTTCCCACATTTGATAAAAAATTTGGGTTGACATGACACATCATCAACAAAAACATCACATGACCAAAATCAACGGTACAATTTTAATATTTGTTATCAATTGTCCTTAAATTGACTTTTAATAAAAGTGTATATTAAAAGTGTAGGGATTAAATTCAGACTTTGACCCTAAAATTTAATTCAGTCAACACCATAAAGCAAAAAAATAAGATACTATATAGCATCAAACAAACAAACTGAATTATTGAGAAGCACTTATCAGATAATATACTGCAATGTATTAGATATTGTACTTTTGGAACTTACTCCTGAGACACCAACCAACAATCTGAAATCAGCTGAGAATCCATCTTACAGACATCTAATGCATTTGCACTTGTGCAGAAACTTGATAACTCATTCCATGATAGCCCAATTGACATCAACAAACTCTTCAAGGACCACCAGAAGACTTGCTCTGCCAAAATCAACACTTTGGAACTACTTGGACTGATGTTTGACTGTAAAATTCCTTGTATAACACATAGTGAGGGATGTGATCTCGTTATTTCCTTGTCAACCTTGCCGCACGCATCCTTAATCAAGGAATGGAGGAAACTTAGTCTTGACTTCAGGCAGCCAAGGCTTTGACATAGCTTGTCTACATATAAGCAAGCTGCATGGATGCCATAGAAACACATGTACCAAGCCATTTGCTTAATTGCACACAATGTCACAAATGCCATAACGTCTTCATCTTTATGAGAAGTCATTCTTCGTGCCATTTTTTTCTTAATACACTCCATTAACTTTTGCTTTGGAAGACTAAGCAATTCAAAATTATCTGCAGGTAAAAATGAGATTAACTCTGTCTCATTCTGCAGGATAGCCAGATAGCTGTTTTCAAACTTTTCAATTAGAGCCACGATATCATCTGACAATTTTATATTGTAAACCATGATATCCCACTGCTGCAATTTTACACCAGTGGATGCACATGCTTGAACTGAAGGACCAGATGAAACATGGGGTAACATAGCATTTGAATCGAATGCCACAGCTGTAGGTCCAGTACTTTCTCCGGCACTACCTTTTTGGGGATTCAAGAAAAAATCGAGATCATTGAATTGTGACATAGACTTAAATAGCAATGAAGCCCTCTTGGCATCTTTTTCTGCTAATTGTTCTGAGTTTCCTGGTTTTGGGCATCCATTGTCTTCTAAATTACCTGACGCAACTGCCATAAGATGACCATTAAGCATAGCAGTGCTATCAGAACTGACATTCAGTGCTTCCTCATATTGTTCAGTAGCCAATTCACTTAAAGCATCATCTGAGAAAATGAATTCAGATACTAACTTCCCATCCTCAAAACTTTCCTGATCAAAATCAATGTTGTATGAGTCTATCTTCTCTACCATATTCTGAAACAAAGAATAAACTTTACTGTTGCATTTATCTTCTTCCAAAATATACCAGTCCAAGTAGATCCCATCAGATGCAGATAGGGGCAGTAACTTCAACTCAGACAGTAATTCCTCAACCAACGTGCATATTGGCCTCATCCTTTTGTGATCAGAGAGAACAGGTATAGGCAAAGATTTGAATGTTTCATCTACCAGCACAAGTTCATGACTAACAACCAATTTGTTGAAACTCTTTAAATTCATGTCTTCCCTGAACATATAGTCACATGCTTCAGGTTCACAGGTCATTTGTCTGTTCAGAAACACCTCAAAGTTTTGAGATAAGTCCACATCAAAAATCTGAAATTCCTCAAAAACAACCAGGCTCATGGGCGAAAAGCAATCAGCACCATGTTTAGCCATATAAAATTCAAAATTCCCATCAACTTGAGGAGTTTCCACTACACTTATAAGGTTCATGTCCAGGAACATCTCTGGGAATGCCAGCTCTGGTTCAGGAAATTGTTTTAATAAACAGTGATCAGAAAAAAACTTGAAGATATCATACCCAATAGAGCCCAAGAGCTCCTTGCTATCAATGAGCACATTATCTTCTTGAGTCCAGAGCTGGGTATCAATAGATTCAAAAACGGAAGGAAGTACATCATCCAGAGAATGACTTATGATGCCCAGACTTATTTCATCCACCTCCAAGAAAGGAAAGGTGTAATGCTGTAAAGGCAACTGATCCTCAAAAGAACTATCCTCTTCAAGCATATAATTATTTTTCTCCATGTTGTACTTTGAAGTAACATAGTCAACCGAATAAACTGATTCTTGAATCTTGTTAGAATATTGCACTATAGGTTCTGTCTCATCCTGAAGAAAGATCCAATTCAAAAGAGACACCAAATTATTCTAAGAATTTTAAGGATCATTAAAACTCCATAAAACAGTGAGATTAATATTTCTCCTTTAAAACACTGCAGGTTTTTGCTATCATCAAGGCTTTTCTGTTTGAACAGAATCAACTGAATATGATGAAACATCTTTCTAGATACTTAAACAACATAGCTTCACTTTTCTTTCTTTGATCAACATTGATATCTCAGTTGCATCCAAGTTTCAAACAAGTAATACACAAGCCAGATATGACTAATGCTGCATGTAGGAAGCAAGTGAACAATTAAAAAGGTTAGAGGACATCTGGAGTAACTACAGATCCATCAGTATACTGAGCAAATTAAGACCAACCTGTCAGGACTTTTGCATGTTAAGGCAAATATATAAGCCTGTCTAAAACACTAAGGTAACCATTAAACTTTAGCACTATATCTGAAGAAAAGAAATTAACTTTAGGCAAATTAAAAAGAAATAAACTTTAATGTTCATTATAATATTATAATTCACCCAAAGATTAGGAAATCTATTATTCTGAATCCACTAGGAAAGAAGGCTAAGGAATTTGGAGGAAGACTGGAGAGTCCAATTCTAACATATCATATGGAGACTTTAAAAAATTATAAAAATAAATTAGATATTTACCTGATTGTTATCAATCTCCGGAATTCCAGAGAATGTCTCGATCTCTTTCTCAGAAAAGCGAGCATTATCCTGCAAATAAATATATACATATATATATATATATGCATGTAAGTACAAAATTTTCAAATGGTTGCTCTACTGAATCAACTTTCATACATGCAATAGACATTTCATTATACCAAGTAAGTATCCAGCTCTGGTGTTTCAAAGAGGATCACATCAAACCTCTGCACATCCTTATCATCAGCACTGGTTACATTATCCTTCTGCAGTGGCACGAATTAAGCTTTATGCAAGATCCTAAAGAGAACGAAGTAAAAGTGAAAGGTTAGCATCATTTGAGAAAGTTACTTTAATGTTTTTGGACATCTAACCTCCACAATTTCAGATCCAAAAGTTGTCTGACTCTGCGCTTCATTTCTCTCATTACAAACGATAGCTTCTTTCTGCAAGCCAAAAAACCATCTAAAGGTAACAGGACCATAGTAGGGAAACACCTGCCGGATTATAAGGATATTTCCTAAAGACAAGTTTCACCAGAAAAAGGAGGCCAAAAAAGAAAAGGCATCCGGTTGCGAGGAATCTCAAATATCTTAATTTTTTTCATCAACAAAATATGTAAAATAAGGTTTCTCATTTCTAATTTTCCGAGAGAATCTCAACTATCTAATATCCATATTAGTTTTAGTTATTGATTAAAATATCTACGAAGAAATTTCCTATAATTGCACTTTCACAGTTTCCTTTTTAAAAATCAAAGAGTGCAAAATCAGGCATTAAAAAGGTCAATCAAATTCAAAAGTACAGATAAAGAAAAACACTATACATGATTGAAACTATTTTGTTTCTATTAAGAAAATAGATCTCAGAAATTCTATTATTGAAGAGTTTTTAAGCATCAACAAGTTATCGATCAATAAAGAGAGCGCTCTCTATAAATAAATAACGTAAAACCGGAGTCTCATCATTTGAAAATCCAAAATCGAATAAATGCTCAAGAATAATTCATCGCGATTTTCATACTTTACATCAACATCAGAAAATTTTCATTTGAAATCAAATAAAAATTCAAAACACATGCAAAACTAAAGTGAATCGAACTCATCATTTTACCTCAGAGAACCTGGCGCCGACATTTCCAATTAGAGACCGAGTATCCCGGAAATCTCCGAAATCGACGTCGATGAATTGAGGAATTGCGTCGGACAAAAACTTTGAGAGAGCGGCATCGATCGGCAATCTGTCGGTCTCGAGAGGTACGTTGAGAAACGAATCAAAGCGGAGAAGCTCGTCTTTGAAGGTAGAAAGATGCCAAGGAGGCAACTGAGGGAGCGGTAGATTAAGGAAGCTTAGGGTTTCGGTTGGAGATAGAGATGAAGTGAAGTAGTCGGTATTGAGAAATCGAGTTCGCATCGCCGGTGGTTTCTGAGATTTGTTGCAGGTGAAGAGAGAGCGGTTTTGGGAAATAGAATTTAAATTCGCGCCCAATATTTGATTTTATTCTAACGGGAGGCTTCCCCACTTGCGTGGATAGCGCGCGCACTTGCTTCAGTCCTTTCCTTTGTTCCCTCTAGTCTCTAGCTTTTTCCCCAAACACAACATCTGGAACGGATTCACAAACTGGATCAAGGTGTCTTAACCCTAGGCAGCTAGGCCTATGAGCTCTGATTGGGCCTAAACTTGGGTCCAGGTTTTCAATATTATGTCCGTCCATCTGTTGTAATGCATGCAACAGATTTTTAATTATTAGAATAACAAAGTTATTTTATAATATATTTATATTTTTTAAAATTTATTAAGTATTAAATTATAATATTTAAAATTAATTTATATTATTGTAATCTTTTATGTATGAACCATTCTTTATGGTACATTTTTTTTTTCAATTTTACTATAATTTGGACCATATCTTAAATTTGTTTTAGATATTGATGATTATTTGATGCACAATGTTAATTAACAATGCCACTAAATAAGAAATTTATTGAATTAGCGTTTTTCTTTTTTTAGTTAAAAGGAAGGTCAAATAACTCATCAAACTAGAACAAGCATAGAGCATCATAATATGCATATGTATATAGTTGTCACTCACTAATTGTTAAAATGTTAATTTGAAATTGATGTCAAAGATTGGATATTCAAATTAATATCTTTAAAAAATATTAAATATCATCGAAAAGCAAATATATTTACACCGTGATAGCAATTAAATTATGCTTCTCACTTGATTTTAAGTTTTAATTACTATTAACATGAAATCTAATACACTACAAAAATGTGTCAAGCACATTTAATATATTAAAATCATCATAATCTCATTATGATAAATTTGATAATTACAACAAAAATTTTATATAATACTGCAAAATGTTGCAAAAGTATTTGCAATAATATTAACGTATACTCCTGTAGTGAAAAGTAATATATATGCAATAAAAGGTTTTATTTGGTAATCTGTTGTCAGGTGTGCAAATGATAATATTGCGAAAGTATATACAACAATCGTTGAGTATGTACTTGTTGCAAAATACGTTTTATAATAACATATATCGATAATAAATGATAAATTCTTTTTTATAAATAATTATAACGAGTGCGAGGGGTATAGTTTAACATTTTTGCATGGAGTGTAATAGATGAGAAAGCACTACCAGCCCCAGGTTCCAGAAACATATAAAGAGGCCAGAGGTCGGGAGACAGGAGTCCATATCCAAGGCTAAAAATTTAGGTGCTTTTATAAACAGGAGGTGTCGTGGTCGTAAAAGTATCTCCGGTAATTGGAGAGTAGGGATATGTATTTCCGTATCCAGCAGCAAGACGCACCCATTAGATCAGCGATACAGATTGCTGCTATAGGAATATATGTCTCCGATACGCGTGTTTTTTTCCATACCAGACACCTACTCCTGATTGGACCCATCTGCCTCGAAAGCAGTCAGGCAGTCACCATACTTATGCAAGCCCAAGCAGTCCGTCGTTTTAACGCTCATACTAATGTTAAGATGATTATTTCCTAGCATGAAACGAAATTAATGCCACGCGTACATTCGAACCGGAGTTAAGTGGCAGGAAATAGAGGCCTGTCGGTGGTATTACGTGTGCTAATCTTATAGCGCCACCGCCATGCATAGGTGGCAAAACCATGCGTTCTGGCGCCTTCTATAAAAATTCGAGATCTGTGCTCTGTTTTCTGTAATTTGCTCGCTTGAAGGTGACGGTCGAGCAGTTTCTTTTCTCTGTAAATCACTGTTAATTCTGATAATGGATACTCAAACAGCCTATCCCCGTGGCTACAATCAGGAGAATGACCCCAACATTATTGGGCACCACCACGGTGAGAGAAAACTTCAAGTCCTTCAAGTCTTGTAACTTCACCTTGACAGGCAAAGGATACTTGTGTTTCTCTGTTTTTATCTAAATGCAAATGCATTTTAACCTTTTTGACCTTTTTCAGGAGAAAGGGAAGTCGAGCATCACCATCAGAAGAAATCAGTTTTGAAGAAGGTTAAGGCAAAGGCAAAGAAGATAAAGGACACGATCACGAAACATGGGCATGGTCACAACCATGACCATGATGATCATGATCATCACTGCCATGAGGGTCATATCCCTGATGACCATGACCTGGATGGGGAAGACGACGATGAAGAAGAAATTGTTTATGATCCAGAAGTTCATGGGGCAACAAGTATGTTGCCTACTGCTTTAATGCATCACCCTTCCCATGTTTCTTTATATTTTGTCCATGTAGGACAAATTGGCAATCAAATATGATGGCTAATTTTATTTCAAGAAATTTTAATCAAATGTTCTTAAATCCGTAATCTTTAATTATTGCTCCACAAGCATTCATTCCAGTCAAAATGAGAATAACGGAAAGATACTATATACAAATATTGCAATTTATATCAGGGAAAGTGCCTCAAACATTTCTGTTTTGTCATTCTTGAAGCGTATGAGTCTGCCGCTGCCAGAGTAATTGTCTCTAGACAACCAGAAGACTTGAGCCATGCTGGAATTACATACGAGAGGTCTAAAGCCTTGCGCCCCGATCCTCTAGCACCAAGAGACAGCTCTGAAACGTTTTATTCGGGAAACGACAAGACCAAATACAACAATGATCCAGCGATGAGTTCCGTTCCTGGCCTGAAGGCGCTGGCGATAGAACAACCAAGGGTTAACTCTGGGAAGACAACTCTTACGGTTGAAGAACCTCTAGGGCCACAAAACACACCTGTGTCTCGTACTTCTCATCAGAGCAAAGATGCTAATCCAACTAAAACATTTCTTTATGGGCAAGAGGAATATCCTGGGCAACCCAAAGTTAATTTGCAAAGACCAAAAGGGTTGGAGGATGACCCTGCTGCTCCGGAGGGCACTCCTGATGCTTATACTACTACAAATTATCAGACCAAAGTCACAGATCCAACTGGAAAAGGTTAAACCATTTTAGGCTAAAGACATCAGTTTATTACTTATGCATCAGCTTCCATCATTCTTCTTTTAGCAGTCAATTATAATTCAGAAAATACATCAAGAGATTGCCTTAATTAAAAGGGTTGTTATGTTAGAGATTTGTTATATTGTATTGAACTTGAACTGAACAAATTATTTGTTCTAACATACGCAACAGATGGAGAAGCAACAGGGATAACTCCAATTCTTCATTCCTTAGATAAAATGAAAATCTATGATGAGCAAAATACAGGAAGAGAGCAGAACTTACCACCTGGAACTCATCATAGGTCATCAGAACTAACCTTCCCTAAGGGAAGCCATGATCAATTCTCTCCTGAACCAACTCCTGCAATACCCATCAAAACCCCGGAAAAATCCCCACTATTCTCAGAGACCATGGAGACCCCAAAACCTGAAGAGCACGTAAATAACATCCCACCTGATAAACCGTCAAACCTGAGCAGTTACACTGAGAAAATATCATCTGCCACCTCTGCTATTGCAGACAAAGCAGAGTCGGCCAAAAACATTGTAGCTTCAAAGCTTGCATATGGTGAAAAAGATCAAACACTTGCAAATGAATCGCATGAAGGTCAAGGCGCAACCAAGCGAGCATCAGCAGTAGAT